>NW_023270454.1:19265137-19367726 GCF_011800145.1 Mirounga leonina
TATATATATATAAAATGGAATATTACTCTGCCATAAAAAAAGAAATCTTGCCGTTTGCAATGATGTGTATGGAACTAGAAGGTATTATGCTAAAGCAAAATAAGTCCATCAGAGAAGGACAATTATCATATGATCTTACTGATATGTGGAATTTAAGAAAAAAGGCAGAGGATCATAGGGGAAGAGAGGAAAAAAATAAAACAAGACGAATCCAGAGCGGTAGACAAACCATAAGAGACTCTTAATCATAGGAAACAAACTGAGAGTTGCTGGAGGGGCGATAGGTGAGGGTATGGGGTAACTGGTTGATAAGTATTAAGGAGGGCACGTGATGTAATGAGCACTGGTATTACATAAGGGTTATGAATCACTGACCTGTACCTCTGAAACCAATAATCATTATATGTTAACCAAATGAATTTAAATAAAAAAAAATTAATTAAAATTTAAAAATATGATGGTCAAAACTTTTGTGAGAGAAGGACCAAGGAGAATAACTGAAAATGCTCTTTAGTAAATTTTTACTTTAACTTCGCTGTTAACTTGAATTTTATTGGATTAAGGTTAGAGTTTTATTGGATTAAGGTTAGAACTTACTGCTAAGAAAAGCCAATGCATTAAGTGTACAATGCCAATTTTGACACTATGGGAAGGATATAAATCATCTATATATCTGTCTATATCTTATTTACCTAATATACATATTATTGACAACATTGACTGGAAATATTGTGTTAGTTTATTGTTTTTATTTAGGGAGTACGTTTTTATGATTAAAGGAAAGGATAAAAGATAAATTAGAAATTCTGAAGTTGAAAGTGATATGTGTACGTGGTAGGTAATACTGCTTTGTTAGGGGAGATGCAGATAAATAGTGTGATAATAAAAATCCATGAAAAACTTGTTACTAATATTTCACATTTAAAATATATATTCATGATCATACATTGATAATAGTTACTAACATATATTTCTGCAAAGCAATTATACATTTAAATTATAGTATTATTATATCATTTTATTCCATATCCAACTAAAATGGTATCATGATGAAATACAAAGTTTCTTTTGAGATATGTTCGAAATTATTTTCCCAAGATTATTTGTAACAATGTTGTGCTTTGGTATTTAATGGTCTTATAATTATTATCAAAAGGTAATATATATTTTAAAGAAATACAGGACCTCTAAAGAAATGCTCAATATAGTTAAACAAAAGTATAAGTGTTATTTTGCATTACAATAAGAGCACTAGAGAAATTCCTCTATTGTGGTCACCAAAATACTAAACAATTATCATTATGAATCATTTCTGCAGTTTGAGATTTTCATAGGAAATAATGAGCTGTTACAGTCATTATATATATACTTGTATAATCTTAGTTACTAAAAGGAAGATACATAAACTTATAAAATTACATATACTTTGGTTACACTGCCTAAAAAATATGTAACTTCAAAATACATCTGCAAAGTATATTGTCCCTTCATTTCATACTTATTTGACAGGGTATACAAAAAAGATTCGTGAAAATGATGTAGTTTAAATAAAAATATTTAGTGTAATTATATGGGTGATTTTAAATTATTCGAAAATACAAGCCCTTCCAAAATTTTTAACATTATTAAAACTTTTTTTTAACATATTTCAACATTTTAACATATTTCAACAATAGTTACATTGATCTTTGGACATGCTATCAAAATGTACACCAGTGACACAAAGGGCACATTCCTACTCACACATATATACTAATAATGTCATATGGCCTGAGGAAGTGGCTAGAATGGACTACATTGCACTCTGTTTCTTTAACTATGATTATGTGGCTTCTCTTCATTCTCCTTTAGCCAATTTTTATGTGATGAATTTGGATGCAAATATCCTTAATAAAATATTAGCAAATTGAATCTAAAATTGTGTAAAAAGAATTCTACACCATGGCAGAGTAGATTTTATCTTTTATCTCAGGAATGCAAGACTGGTTCAGCACTCAAAAATCAATTAATATATTGCATCAGTGCAATAGGCTAAGAAAGAAAAAATACATAATCATATCAATAGATACAAAAAAATCATTTTAATAATCCATGATAAAAATTTATTCAGTAAAAATGATAAAAATCTGCAGTAAATTGGGATTAAAGGGAAACTTCCTCAACTTGATAAAGACTATCTACAAAAGACCTACAACTAACATCATACTTAATGGTGAGAAACTCTAAGCTTTCCAACTAGATCAGAAACAAGGCAAGAATGGTCCTTTCCACCACTCCTATTCAGCATCATACTGGAAGTTCTAGCTACAAGACAAAAATAGGAAACAAACAATATAGAAAGTGAAAAGGAAGAATTAAAACTGTCTTTGTCCATCGCTGAAATGATCATCCATGTAGGAAATCCACAAGAATTGTCAAAAATAAATCTTGGAGCTAATAAATAATTATACCAATGTTGCAACATAAAAATATGCAAAGACAACTATTTTCCTATATAGTAGTAATAAACATGTGGAATTTGAAATTAAATACAATACCATTTGCTTTAGTACCCCGCCCTCAAAATGAAATACCCCTAGTTATAAATCTAACAAAATATAAATAAGATCTATGTGAGAAAACTAAAAAATTCTGATGAAAGAAATCAAAGAATTAAACAAATGGAGAGCTATTCCATATTGGTGGATAGGAAGACTCAATATTGTGAAAGTGTCAATTTGTCCCAGTTGATCTATAGATTCAATGTAGTCCCTATAAAATCCAAATGAGTTGTTTTGTGGATAACAAGAAACTGATTTTAAAGTTTATATAGAGAGGTAAAAGACAGAGAATAGCCAAAATATGGAAGATAAAGAACTAAGTTGGAGGGCTGATGCAACCCAACTTGGAGACTGAATATAAAGCTATAGTAATCAAGACCATGTGATACTGATAAAACATAGACAAATTGACTAACAGAACAGAATAGATAGCCCAGAAATAGACCCAACTAAATATAGCAAACTGGTCTTTAGCAAACGTGCAAAGGGAACACAATGGAACAGAGTCTCTGCAACAAACCATGCTAGAAGAACTTGCTTTTAATATGCAAAACAGTGATTTAGACACAGACCTTTACACTTCACAAAAATTAACTCAAAATGGCTCATAAACGTAGGTGGAAAACACAAAACTATAAAACTCCCAGAAGATAACATAGGAGAAAATCTAAATAATCTTGGGTATCATAATGGCTTTTTAGATATGACACTGTTAGTATGACCCATGAAGGAAATAATTGATTAGTTGGGCTTTGTTAAATTTAAAAACTTCTGTACTGTGAAAGACATTGTCAAGAGAATAAGAATACAAGCTGCAGATGAGGGGGAAATATTTGCAAAAGACCTATCTGATAAAGGACTGTTTTATCTAGGACATACCAATAACTAAAAACTAAAAATAGATAATGGGTAGTTTATGCACATGTGGGAACATGTATCTTCCACTCAGTTTTGCTTACCTCTAAAATGCTCTAAAAAATAAAGTTTTAATTAAAAAATAATAGGGTGGAATTGAAGTTTCATAAGTATATTCCCAGTATTAAGTAACTAATATATTTAAGATCAATAGCCTATATTTGTTAAGATAACTTACAGTTTTATGCTCTAGTATAATAAGGGTTGTAATTTAATAATGTCCTTTATGGGAGACCATAACTTTTATCTGTGAAATATTAAGGTTCTCTTATCAAAATCAGGAGACTCCTCACCAGGACCACACCTTGATACTTACTTCTGTACACACACACACACATACACACACACACACATACAGGTCTAATGAAATATTATGAACAATAGTGGTCATTAAATATTTGAAGAGATTTATAAATCCTAATGATCATATGTACATCTTTCCATAACAAACCCCAAATATTTGAATTCTAGCAAAGGTATGTGTGGTATCTTCTCCATACCTCTATAAAGTATGGTGGTATCCATCTTCTCCTTGATTTTTAAATACACTTTATTTCCATTCATTTATTTAAAACAAAATGTTTTATTCCTGAGAAGGATTTTTGTCATATTTTCATTTTATAAATTTCCCCTCTAATAAGAAACCATATAGGGGTGTTCTGAGATATACTACTGCTTTCTTCAGTGTTTGTTGATTTCACCAGTTTTAATAGCTATACTAATGGCTAAGATAATATATTTTAGAACTAGGTAAACTCCCAGGTCTGACATTTGTTATCTATGGATTTGTGCAATTTTTGTGACCATGGTGAGCTTCAGTTTCCTTATCTGTAAATTGGGGATTATAGCACACACATTTTTGAGGGTTAAATGTAATGAACATAAAAAGAGCCTAGAACTGTGTATGAAACATGGAGATAACTCAATAAAAGTTAGCTATTATAGGTTATTTTTTAACATAAAATAGAATTAAAATTATTCTTAATTCTAACTGAATTCTAAAATTTACTTAAATAATAGTTTTTGCCTCCAATATTTGTTTGCTGATTATTCAAGCCAAAATATGTGGGGACACCCTGAGGCCTGCCTGACCTTAGAGTCTATAGATGGAGTGAGTGACCCTGAGCGCCAGAATGGGAAGGACATAGAGAAAACCTGCCATCACTTCCACCTCCTTGAGTCCTAAAGCCCAGAGGTGGCACTATGGTTGGAATACATATGCAGCTTAAGTTCATACAACAGTGGTGGAACATCTGTGGCCTAGAGTCTTGTTTTCTAGGAGTTAAGTGTAATTAATATGAAGACAGAGATATGGCAGGCAATAGGAATAGGAATAAAAAGATAGCATTCTTCCTTAAGGCCATCTTTAAGGTGTGGGGGCCTCTGACAAATATTTTTGTGTATTTCCTCTTTACATACAAAATTTGATTAAATATGTGTATAAAATTTGAATTAATGTGATTACTTAGAATTATGAGCATAGATGAGGAACTTACAAATATGTTTACTGTCAGTGCATGTGAAGAATTGATAATAACATATGACATTAACAACCCCACAGGTTAAATTACTAGGAAACTATGAGAAAATCCAGAGTTCAAATTATATGTAAATGTTGCTGAGGGTAGGTCCAAGCAGAAAGCCTGAATATAAAATTAGAGTAATGTTACAGGAAAATACTAGGAGGAGGAAGAAAACTTTCAATGGCAGATCTCACAAATGTCCAACAAACATTTACTTTCAGAAGGAAAGACCCCCCACCCAAAGAGAGGAGAGAAGAAAAACTCCTGTAAGGTTGAACTAGATTCTAGTGCTAGGTTAATGAAATGAAGGAAAGAACATGGAGCTGAGGAGGCTCAGTGGAGGTGGATCACGTGGATTATTATTATAAGTTATATCAAAAATTTATTTAAAAAATTAAGACAGCATTTCCTACTCAGGAAAAATTATATCAAAGAAGAAAAGAATCACAAAACTTAGCACTCTGAAAATGGTTTTGAAGGAAAAGATATGAATGATTTAGAATGAAGATTAATGACAATAATGGTGTGTAAATAACCTCATGGATATGATATACAGATTCAGGAATAAGAACAGGAAAAAAAAAAGAGCAACAACAAAAAACAGCAAAACCCTGATCTAAAACAGTACAACACTGCCTAAGCAAATGTCTATTTGCTTATGTCTTTACATGGGCCATAACAATTTTAAGACTTTATATTAGGAAATCACACACACGGACACACAGTTCTGAAAAACACAAATATTAACATAATAGAGGGAAGACTACATCATTTTCATTGTTGTAGAGATTTTGCATATCTACCCTAAGGCAGGGAAGAAGCTTTCCAATCCAGTTCCAGTTCTAGGAAACCAAAATTATTTATGGACTATAAATGGTATGGTTCAATCTAGTCTGATTATTTGTGTACAATAAGAATCTTTAGTAGTTCTTAAAGTCATTTTACTGTCCTCATTGCTGTTGCGATTACATTTAGTGTTTCTGTACGGCATTTCAGAAAATGTGTGGTATCATTTTATTTACTTATTAGAATAGTTGTACACTAGTAGACATGAATAAATACAAAGATACAGTTGTATAAAAATATAAAAGCAATACAGAAACAGATTTTAGGTATAGAGTCATTTTAATGAGTCTAAGTTAGTCTTGTTCATATTATACTTATTTTCTGTGCTTGACTTTACAGATTGCATAGAGAGCAAAGATCCTTATTTCTGAGGAGAAAGGAATGAACCTCTCACAGATATATAGTGATTATTTCAGTGTCAATAATTATTGGAAAGGCTTTCTTTTTCACAGTTGATTTTTCTGCTTGGAATAGAGAGTCAGACTGATGAAAATATGTTCCTAAAAGATTCAGTCCCTTAGATGGCTATGGCAGCCCTAGTTGTTACTTTTTCTCTCAAACATGAGGAGGACAACATTGTCAGGATGGGAGCGGTGGTGGTTAGAGATTATAATGTCCTTCATGTGTCTCCTTGCTCTTGTGCCAAGATTTGAAAAGGGAATAGCATAAAGACATAGATCTTTCACAGGTTCTCTGAGTCACTACTTTTTAATTAGGAAAATTAGAGCTCATAAGGATGAGTTACTTTAATTTTTTTATAAAGATTTTATTTATTTATTCATGAGAGACAGAGAGAGAGAGACAGAGAGAGAAGCAGAGGGAGAAACAGGTTCCCAAGGAGCAGGGAGCCCGATGCGGTACTCGATCCCAGGACCCTGGGATCATGACCTGAGCCGAAGGCAGACGCTTAACCATCTGAGCCACCCAGGTGCCCTAATTTTCTTAAAGTACTTATCCCTTGAGCTGTACGAATTTGTATTGAAGTTTAGAATTCGTCATCACTTTTCTAAACAGCTATGTTTAGAATCTGTATTCATTGTGAGGTTTTTATATCGTTATTGGAGAGAGATTTTATTGTTTTCTAAACAGCTATATTTATAATCTGTACTCATTGTGAGGTTTTTATATTGTTATCGGAGAGAGATTTTATCATTAAGATGTTCAGATGAGATTCATTCTTGAATACTATGCACATAGCAGGCATTCAATAAATGGTTTTTGTGACCAGAGATAACATACAACGAGAAAAAATTTACAGATCATGGACTTTGTCTATTTTTACACTGGCATATCCCTAATACCTAAAACAGTGCTTAGCACATAGTAGATGCTCAATAAACAATTGTGGAAAAAAGACAAGAAAAGAGGAAAGATGGAAGGAAGGAAGAATTGACTGGAACTGATCATCTAAACTTTTTGTATATTTGTACTGAACTTCCTATGGTGTTCATTTTTTATGGTATATTTCTTTATGGGTATTTGATTATGTTGTATGTCTCTATCTGTATGGAGTCCATGTAGGAAGGGTCACATACAGATTTTACAAGGCAGTCTGGAGATAATGACTTGTGGTTGCAATAACGAGAGGTAATGTGCAATATACCCTGTGTGAAGTCTGGTGACAGGAATTAAATTAACTCATGTCACTATTGTGAAACAAGGTTAACTTGAACTGAACTGTATCACATCCCTGCATCCACTTAATAATGGCCCTGCCACAGGATGGTTAGAAGATAAATTAACTGAATTGTGATATAAAGATAGCTTGTAATGATGCCAACAAGTGAGGCAATCCATAGGATAGTAATATTCCAAAACAAAATCCATCTTGAATCTAGGTAGAAAATAATTTTGAATTAAACCTCGTAAAAATAATCTTAGTAAAAGGGTTTTGGGGATAAAACCTATCTTTCCTCCTATTTCCTCAACTTTTAATGGAAGTTGCATAACTCAGGTTTAAGATTCTTTATAGATCAAATATTTTAGCTGTTCTAAAATGATTAGTCTTTATATTTTTAGGAAGAATGAAGTTCAGGAAAATGCTAGCTAATGCTACATGGATTTTTTCTTGTATTGGCTTGGGTTTCTCCTATAAAATATTTAATATCATTCTGTTAAGTTTATTGGTGACATTTTAAGTAACAATGTTTCTTTTTTAGTCATGGTTAGGTCAAGAGGAAACGATTTTCTAGAACATAAATAAAACTCAGAAAAATGTGCCACAGTTGTTAATTTTTTCCTGACAAACTGTGTAGCAATTTGATTAAATTTCATACCCTTTTATGTGATTAAATTCTAAAATTCAGTGGAAGATGTTCAGCTTTTTTCCCAAACAGTGATCCCTAAGGGAACTGGTAGCATGGGGGTAGGAAAGGTGGTATACATATCCACAAAAGAATTGCCAGTGATGAGGAAAAGGGAAGTATACAATCAAAAGAAATGATAAAGCTAAAGTCCAATATTAGAAATTTATTAATGGATTTATTCATTCTACAAATATAACCTCAAATATCTTCTCTGTACCAGTCATTATGCTAATAATTAAAAATGAAAATATGAATAGTACACAGCCCCACCTTTGAGGTGCCCACACTCCTATAAGAAATAAATTATGTAAGCAAAATAACTGCAGCAATGTTATAAATTCCAAAATAGAGATAAAATGAATTATTTTATGGAGACAGAAAAGAAGATGCTTACATTGGCTGGGAAAGGATAGAAAAGACTTCCTATAGGAAAAGAATAGGAGCTAAATTTCAATATTGATGAAGTTACCAATATAACATGGATGAAATAAATTATCATTACAACTTTTCCAGAAGAGAAAAAAGACTACGCAAAATTGGGAAATGCATGTATTGCAGCTCAAATTGCCTCAGTAAGGGGTGCAGGTGGGAGGCAAAATGGAAAAGAAATCCAGGACACTGACATGCATGCAGGAAGCTTAGAATTATCATTTAGAGAAACAAGAGCTACTGAAGATTTCTGGAATGGGCAATGGCATGATATGATTTTCATCCCAGGAAGATCACTTTGACTACAAGGTGAAGAAAGAATTGAGTGGGAGGCAGGAATAAACATATAAAAGAGAGTTAGAACATGAGTCTAAGCAAGAAAGTCCTACAGCTGGAAGAATGGCACAATATTTAAGAAATAACCTTACATTTTTTTTTTTTTTTTTTAGGTCCAGACTAACAGGTACATAATTCCGTAGTGAGCCCTCTAGGTACCACCTGGTATTTGAGAAATAATTTCCACTAATTAAGGTTTTATTAAAATATTTTGATCAAATAACAAAACAGTAATATAACAAAATTTAGCAAATCATTAAAATTTTCTTCAACCTGACACCAGAAATTTTGTAATTAGTTTCCCTTTAAAGAGATGAATTCTCTCCACAGCTTCAGTCTGCCACGACACCACTCAGGGTATTCCTAGCTGCTAGGAGTTTCAATTCCCATTGTGAAAGAAGGTGGAGAAAAGTAGTATTTCATATTTTTATTAGATTATTCAATCTATATTAGAGTCATTTATATATAATTTTATAATATTTATATATAATACAATAATATACATATATTAAATGCGAAGTAACCTGGTTTGAATAATATTAAAAAGAAAGTTGTAAAGGGTTTACCATAGGGATTCCAGAGATGCTTACTTTCTCTCCATATCAAGAATCAGAACCTGAACTTGCTTATATACTTTGCATTATACTTAGGAGAGTACCTAAAATTATACTGTGGCTTCTGGATCAATACTTCATACAATAAAAATTACTTGTAATGATTGTGCTCACTGACTTCACAATAAAATTCAACAACATCAGCAGACTAAACCACTGGCTAATACTGATTATGGTGGCAAATTCATAAACATTGACAGACTGATGAATCTTAGAATGATCAGTGTCCTTTTTGATATTCTCTTCATTATCATCAGAAGATTGTCTGTTAAAATATGTGTTCTAATACTTGGTGTATTTTCATTAAACATAACGATTCAATGTGTTTTGTTAGAAGCATAACACAGTTCTGGCAATGAGTACATTTTTGCTGCTTTCTTATTGTTTTTGTGTTTTAATCAAATGTCTAGTGTTGATGGCCTTTCTGATGTGAAACATTCCTTACCCCTCCCTAGCAAAATCTTTCTTATGCGGAATTGGAGAGCCTGGCACAAACCTTGAAGATCTTGTTTACCTGGTTTTACTGTAACTATATTTTACTTGTTCTGTTTCTTCTAATACACTGTGAACTTTCAAGTGAGAGCACCATTAGTGAATTTTTCTCTGCTCACAGCCCTTGGCATTGAGACTTTCCCATAGAAGAATAAATACTTGCTGAATAATCATATGGATAGAATATATCCATACTTTCAAAAATCCTTGGGCAATAAATTATTAGGAAACAAGTGATATGAAAAAGTAATTCTCTGAATGACAAAATGTAATCAGAATGTCTAAGCTTCAAGCTACAATGCTAAGATCTTCTGGGCAATTTATTTATTTTTATTTTTTGGGGTTTTATTTTATTTTTATTTTTTATTTTTATTTTTTTAAAATTTTATTATGTTATGTTAGTCACCATACAATACATCATTAGTTTTTGATGTAGTGATCCTTGATCCATTGTTTTTGTATAACACCCAGTGCTCCATGCAGTATGTGCCCTCCTTAATACCCATCACCCGGCTAACCAATCCCCCCTCCCCTCTCCCCTCTAAAACCCTGTTTGTTTCTCAGGTCCATAGTCTCTCATGGTTCATCTCTACCTCCAATTCGCCCCCGCCATTTTTCCCTTCCTTCTCCTAATGTCCTCCATGTACTTCCTTATGTTCCACAAATAAGTGAAACCATATGATAATTACTTTCTCTGCTTGACTTATTTCCCCTAAGCATAATCTCCTCCAGTCCCATCCATGTTGATGTAAAAGTTGGGTATTCATCTTTTCTGATGGCTGAGTAATATTCCATTGTATATATGGACCACATCTTCTTTATCCATTCATCTGTTGAAGGGTATCTCGGCTCTTTCCACAGTTTGGCTATTGCGGACATTACTGCTATGAACATTGGGGTGCATATGGCCCTTCTTTTCACTACATCTGTGTCTTTGGGGTAAATACCCAGGAGTGCAATTGCTGGATCATAGGGTAGCTCTATTTTTAAATTTTTGAGGAACCTCCACACTGTTTTCCAAAGTGGCTGTACCAACTTGCATTCCCACCAACAGTGTTAAGAGGGTTCCCCTTTCTCCACAACCTCTCCAACATTTGTTGTTTCTTGTCTTGTCAATTTTTACCATTCTAACTGGTGTAAGGTGGTATCTCAATGTGGTTTTGATTTGGATTTCCCTGATGGCTAATGATAATGAAGATTTTTTCATGTGTCTGTTAGCCATTTGTATGTCTTCTTCAGAGAAGTGTCTTTTCATATCTTCTGCCCACTTTTCGACTTGACTGTTTTTCGGGTGTTGAGTTTGAGAAGTTCTTTATAGATCTTGGATACCAGCCCTTTATCTGTAGTGTCATTTGCAAATATCTTCTCCCATTCTGTGGGTTGCCTCTTTGTTTTGTTGACTGTTTCCTTTGCTGTGAAGAAACTTTTTATCTTGATGAAGTCCCAAAAGTTCATTTTGCTTTTGTTTCACTAGCTTTTGGAGATGTATCTTGAAAGAAGTTGCTGTGGCCGATGTCAAAGAGGTTACTGCCTATGTTCTCCTCTAGGATTTGGATAGATTCCTGTCTCACATTGAGGTCTTTCATCCACTTTGAGTTTATCTTTGTGAATGGTGTTAGAGAATGGTCGAGTTTCATTCTTCTGCATGTGGCTGTCCAATTTTCCCAGCACCATTTATTGAAGAGACTGTCTTTTTTCCATTGCATGTTTTTTCCTGCTTTGTCAAAGATTATTTGACCATAGAGTTGAGGGTCCATATCTGGGTTCTCTATTCTGTTCCATTGGTCTGTATGTCTGTTTCTGTGCCAGTACCATGCTGTCTTGGTGATCACAGCTTTGTAATATAGCTTGAAATTGGGCAATGTGATGCCCCCAGCTTTGTTTTTCTTTTTCAACATTTCCTTGGTGATTCGGGGTCTTTTCTGATTCCATACAAATTTTAAGACTGTTTGTTCCAGCACTTTGAAAAATGTCATTGGAATTTTGATTGGGATGCCATTGAAGGTATAGATTGCTCTGGATAGCATAGACATTTTAACAATGTTTATTCTTCCGATCTATGAGCATGGATTGTTTTTCCATCTTTTTGTGTCTTCTTCAATTTCTTTCATGAGTGTTCTGTAGTTCCTAGAGTATAGATCCTTTACCTCTGGTTAGGTTTATTCCGAGGTATCTTATGGTTTTTGGTGCTATTGTAAATGGAATCATTTCTCTAATTTCTCTTCCTACAGTTGCATTGTTAGTGTTTAAGAAAGCAACTGATTTCTGTGCATTGATTTTGTATCCTGCCACATTACTGAATTGCTGGATGAGTTCTAGTAATTTGGGGGTGTAGTCTTTTGGGTTTTCCACATAAAGTATCATATTGTCTGCGAAAGAGAGAGTTTGACTTCTTTGCCAATTTGAATACCTTTTATTTCTTTTTGTTGTCTGATTGCTGTTGCTAGGACTTCTAGTACTATGTTGAACAACAGTGGTGAGAGTGGGCACCCTTGACGTGTTCCTGATCTTAAGCGAAAGGCTCTCAGCTTTTCCCCATTGAGGATGATATTCACTGTGGGTTTTTCATAGATGGATTTTATGAGCTTGAGGAATGTTCCCTCTATCCCTATACTCTGGAGAGTTTTAATCAGAAAAGGATGTTGTATTTTGTCAAATGCTTTTTCTGCATAAATTGAGAGGACCATATGGTTCTTCTCCCTCCTCTTATTAATGTGTTCTATCACATTGATTGATTTGCGAATGTTGAACCACCCTTGCATCCCGGGGATAAATCCCACTTAGTTGTGGTGGATGATCCTTTTACTGTATTGTTGGATCCTATTAGCTAGGATTTTGTTGAGGATTTTGGAATCCATATTCATCAGGGATATCAGTCTGAAATTCTCCTTTTTGATGGGGTCTTTGCCTGGTTTGGGGATTAAGGTAATGCTGGCCTCACAGAATGAGTTTGGAAGTTTTCCTTCTGTTTCTATTTTTTGAAACAGCTTCAGTAGAATAGGTATTATTTCTTCTTTGAATGTTTGGTAGAATTCCCCAGGGAATCCATCAGGCCCTGGACTCTTGGTTTTTGGGAGGTTTTTGATTACTGCTTTAATCTTGTTACTGGTTATTGGCCTATTCATGTTGTCAATTTCTTCCTGTTTCAGTCTTGGCAGCTTATAGGTTTCCAGGAAGGCCTCCATTTCATCCAGATTGCTCAGTTTATTGGCATATAGTTGTTGATAATAATTTCTAATAATTGTTTCTGTTTCCTTGGTGTTAGTCGTGATCTCTCCCCTTTCATTCATAATTTTATTAATTTGGGTCCTTTCTCTTTTCTTTTGGATAAGTCTGGCCAGTGGTTTATCGATCTTATTAATTCTTTCAAAGAACCAACTTCTAGTTTCATTGATCTGATCTACTGTGTTTCTGGTTTCCAATTCATTGATTTCTGCTCTAATTTTAATTATTTCTCTTCTGATGCATGCCTTAGGCGTCATTTGTTGCTTTTTGTCTAGTTCTTTAAGGTGTAGAGTTAGTTGGTGAATTCGGGATTTTTCTATTTTTTTGAATGAGGTTTGGATGGCTATGTATTTCCCCCTTAGGACCGCCTTTGCAGTATCCCATAGGTTTTGGACCGGTGTGTTTTCGTTCTCATTGATTTCCATGAATTGTTTAAGTTCTTCTTTGATTTCTTGGTTGACCCAAACATTCTTGAGCAGAGTGGTCTTTAGCTTCCAAGTGTTTGAATTTCTGCCAAATTTTTTCTTGTGATTGAGTTCCAGTTTTAGAGCATTGTGGTCTGAGAATATGCAGGGAATAATCTCAATCTTTTCGTATCAGTTGAGACCTGATTTGTGAGCCAGTATATGGTCTATTCTGGAGAAAGTTCCATGTGCACTTGAGAAGAATGAGTATTCTGTTGTTTTAGGGTGGAATGTTCTGTAAATATCTATGAGGTCCATCTGGTCCAATGTATCATTCAAAGCTCTTGTTTCCTTGTTGATTTTCTGCTTAGATGATCTGTCCATTGCTGAGAGTGGAGTATTGAGGTCTCCTACAATTAACATATTGTTATCAATATGACTCTTTATTTTGGTTAACAGTTGGCTTATATAGATGGCTGCTCTCATGTTGGGGGCATAGATATTTACAATTGTTAGATCTTCTTGTTGGATAGACCCTTTAAGAATGATATAGTGTCCTTCTGTGTCTCTTATTACAGACTTTAGTTTAAAATCTAATTTGTCTGATATAAGAATCGCTACCCCAGCTTTCTTTTGAGGTCCGCTGGCATGGAAGATGGATCTTCATACCTTCACTTTCAGTCTGGATGTATCTTTAGGTTCAAAATGAATCTCTTGTAGACAGCATATGGATGGGTCCTGTCTTTCTATCCAATCTGCAACCCTGTGCTGTTGTATGGGAGCGTTTAGGCCATTCACACTGAGAGTGATTATTGAAAGATATGAATTAATTGTCATCATGTTGCCTGTGAAGACGTTGTTTTTATAGATTGTCCCTGTAAATTTCTGTTGTAGATCACTCTTGGGGTCTTTCTCCTTTTATAGAACCCCCCTTAATATATCTTGCAGTGCCAGCTTAGTGGTCACATATTCTTTCAGCTTTTGCTGGTCGTGGAAGCTCTGCATTTCTCCATCCATTCTAAATGAAAGCTTGCTGTATAAAGTATTCTTGGCTGCATGTTCTTCTCATTTAGTACCCTGAATATGTCTTGCCAGGCCTTTCTGACTTGCCAGGTCTCTGTGGATAGGTCTGACGTTATTCTGATGTTCCTCCCTCTGTACGTAAGGAATCTCTTCCCCCTAACTGCCCTTAAGATGGTTTCCTTGGTTCTAAGATTTGCAAGTTTTACTATTACATGCTGGGGTATTGGCCTGTTTTCCTTGAACTTAGGAGGGGTCCTCTCTGCATCTAGGAATCGAATGTTTGTTTCATTTCCCAGATTAGGGAAGTTCTCAGCTATGATTTGCTCAAATACATCTTCTAGCCCTCTCTCTCTCTCCACTCCCTCCGGGATTCCAATTATTCTGACATTGGAACACTTCATGGTGTCACTTATTTCTCTGATTCTATTTTCATGGATTCTGAGTTGTTTTTCCCTGGCCTCCTCTTTTCCCTTTTTATCTATTATATTGTCTTCCAGGTCACTTATTCTCTCTTCTGTCTCAGTTACCCTAGCTGTTAGATTATCTAGATTGGATTGGATCTCATTGATAGCATTTTTAAGTTCTGCCAATTCAGCTTTCCTTTCTGCCCTTAGAGGCTCTATGTTGCCATTAATTGATTTCTCCATTCTAGCCATTGTCTTCACAATTGCTAGCCTGAATTCCATCTCTTACATCTTGGTTATATCTGCATCCATTTGTAAATCTGCAGCATAAGTCATAATCTCTGAGTCTTTTCTGTTTTGGGGGGCCCTCCTCCTAGTCATTCTCTTGATGGGTGTTTGAGAGAATGTATAGAGTCCAAATTATTGACCAGAACCCAAGCAAGATGCACCTGTTTTCTTGGGACCTTAGGGTTGCTGGCCTCTTGTTTTCCCAGCCTGTCTTCTGCAGGAGGGGCCTGCTGCACTGTTACTCAGGCAACCCTTTTGGGCAGAGTTGCCCTGCGCCCCTGTGGCGGGGGATGGGCTTAGTGGGAATCAGTCTTTGGGGCTTTTGTTCTCTGGCACCTTTCCCTGGCAGCTTTCCACATCTCTTCCGTGAGTCAGAGCAGAAGAGACCATTTCCAGCCCTCTGCCTCAGAGCAGAGAGACCGCACTCTGTTCTTCAGTGAGCCCTCCAGGCCACACCGTCTCCATTTCTGTCCGTGCTGCTATAAACTGCAGTGTCCTGGGTTGTGCGCCCCTCCGCAGCGCTCCCAGTCCTGCCTCCAGGTCGGGGCCCATCTCTGCCCTTTGTGCTTCTAAAACCACCAGCCACTCCCAGTTTGCGTGCATGCGCGACTCCGCAGCTTCGGTTTCCGGCCCTGGGGCTGCAGTTCACCGGCACGATCCTGGCACTCCGGGTTTCCGACCCGGGGGCTGCAGTTCCCGTGCACGCAACCCCGCAGCTCTGGGTTTCCCTCCCGGGGACTGCCCTAAAGTCCTTTCCCCCACGCTACCAGTCTGCGAGTCTGTGCCTGTCCGCAGCGCATGAGGCTGTCACTCACCAGCAGTGTAGGATCCCCACAGCCAGGCTCCCTCCTGCTGCTGTTTATCCTCCGATATCTGCCCGTGGAATCGAGGCTTCCTGCTTCATACCTCAAAACCAACTGCCTGCCGTATTCTCTTTGTAGAGATCCAGATCTTCTTACATCTCAGGTTGGTTTCGTGGGTTCTCAGAGTGGTCTGGTAGATATCCAGCTCAATTCTGGGGACCAGCTGAAATAGGGTCGCCTACTTCTCCACCATCCTTTCCCCCCTCCTGGGCAATTTAATATTAAGTAAAATGAAAGCTATTTCATTAACTATATGGTATAAGATGTGAACTATAATGTATGAATCATGATTCATAAAAGCTGTTATAAACTAAAGATCAAAACAAACAGGAAACTCTTATCTTACTTTTGCACAATTCCATGGTACAGCATTTACACCATTAATTATAAATCTCATTGTCATAACAGCAGCAAGGCCTAGTGAAACTTGAGTAAACCAAAGATGAATACCTAACCTAAATCAAAGGACAACTCTTTTGTAATTTTTGATAATTAAAATTTAAAATTATTGGGAAATTAATGGCTGAAAATTGATATGATCAAATTATATAACACCTTAAAGGAAGTGGAGAGAACATACATTTTCTTATTAAAAAAATGGGATACTTGAAAATCCCTGAAAGCTTGAAAGATGTAGTTTTTAATATAAGTTGAAAAAGATTTACAAATTAGAATAAGAAAAACTCATGAATCTAATAAAAATCCAAATGAAGTTAAGATGAACAAGTAAGTAGTTTTAAGATGTTTTTAAACTATTCACTATGACTGAGTAATTGTTAAATGAAGACACATTTATTTAATGATACATTTTTAACTTTTTAGGAAGAGAGATTCGCCCAGCCTGCTCTCATAAAATCCTTTTGTGCCACCATATGAAATGGCACACTGCATAAGATAGACTGTGGCTTTATCAATATAGCATGTCTTATATATTTATGTGGTTCTGGAAATAAAATAGCTCATAAGTCATGGTTCATTTGAACTTTGGGTGGACTAGAGGTGAACAGTGATGCTCTCTGTTCAGCTCTGTGCAGAGGAAAATGTCATTTTCAATTTCTGGAATATGTGCATCCCCAAACACAATATCATCACACTCATCTTGCCATTCAAAGTAATTTCTCATCTTCTGTGAAGTAATGAAAACTGACAGGTTAAGGGGATCATAGGACTGACAGTGCACAGCCGGTGCTCATTTCAGAGAAGGTTCTCTCCTTTGATTTAATGATGGGGCACAAGGTGGCTGTGAAAACCCTCTAATTTGCACAAGAAAAATGTCCACTCACTCCCCTAGCACCTTGTTCCTCATAATAGCCAATTTAAGCTAGAAAAGCATTTCTGTTGTTATAAAAGCTGTCAAAACATAGGAAAATAGAAGGGAAAAATCAAATCTTTTAGAAAAATCCAAATATTAATAAGCTAACAGAATGCCATTGCTTCTTTGGAGATCATCTAGAGAATGAGATAAGAACAGGAATAAATAGTCAAAACAACAAAAATGTATAATGATAGCAGAAATGTATCATTCACAAGTAATATAAAATGATTTAAGTTGATATAAACAATAAAGAGAAAAGTTGGAAACTGAGGATGACACTACATATTTAGAGGTGGAAAAATAACCTAAAAGTGATTTAGAGATTTCAAACAATAAATTTAACTTTCCAAATTTAAGAAGAAATATTTTCTGGACTGTAAAACTACTAAAAAATCAGTCTCTACTATGCATGTTATGCACACTCCTGGCATGATGCTTTAAATACACCTGGACAGCAGCCATTTTCATGCACAGTTTTAAGTTGAGGTCCCACTGAAGCAAGACCCTAAAACTGCTAGCCTTCTTTTTTTCCCCAAGTTTTTATTTAAATTCCATTTACTTAACATACAGTGTAATACTAGAACAACACTGGGTCCTCATCACAAGTGCCCTCTGAATACCCATCACCCATTTAACTCATCCCCCCACTCTGCTCACCTCCCCTCCAGTAACCTCAGTTTGTTCTCTACCCTTAGTAGTCTCTTTTTTTTTTTTTTTCATTTTCCTCCCATGTTCATTTGTTTTGTTTCTTAAATTCCACCCACATGAGTGAAATCATATGGTATTTGTCTTTCTCTGAC
The DNA here is from genome assembly GCF_011800145.1 of Mirounga leonina. Taxonomy (NCBI): domain Eukaryota; kingdom Metazoa; phylum Chordata; class Mammalia; order Carnivora; family Phocidae; genus Mirounga; species Mirounga leonina. The sequence goes on from NW_023270454.1 coordinate 19,283,461, forward strand.
TGACTTATTTCACTTAGCATAATATACTCTAGCTCTACCCATGTCATTGTAAAGGGCAAGATTTCATTCTTCTCTATGGCCAAGTAACATTCCATTGTATATATATATACACCACATTTTCTTTATCCATTCATCATTCGATGGACAATTGATATTGTTTAAAATGCTGTTATAAACATGGGGATGCATGTATTCCTTAAAATTAGTATTTTTGTATTCCTTGGGAAAATACCTAGTAGTGCAATTGCTGTATCATAGGGTAGTTCTATTTTTAACTTTTTGAGGAATCTCCATACTGTTTTCCAGAGTGGCTGCTCCAGTTTGTATTCCCAACAGTGAAAGGGGGTTCCTTTTCTCCACATCCTTGCCAATATCCACCTTTTCTTGTGTTGTTAATTTTAGCCATTCTGTCAGGTATGAAGTGACATCTCACTGTAGTTTTGATTTGCATTACCCTGATGATGAATGATTTTGAGCGCCTTTAATGTGTCTATTAGCCATCTGGATGTCTTCTTCCAAAAAATGTCTCTTCATGTCTTCTGCCCATTTTTTAACTGGAGTATTTGTTTTTTGGGTATTGAGCTTGATAAGTTCTTTATAGATTATGGATATTAACCCTTTATCAGATATGTGTTTTGCAAATATCTCCTCCTATTCTGTAGGTTGCCTTTTACTTTTGTTTACTGTTTCCTTCACTGTGCAGAAGGTTTTATCTTGATGAAGTCCCAATAGTTTATCTTTGCTTTTGTTCCCATTGCCTCAGGAGACTTACCTAGTAAGACTTGTTATGGCCAAGGTCAAAGAGGTTACTGCCTGTGTTCTGCCCTGGGATTTTAATGGTTTCCTTTCTCACATTTAGGTCTTTCATCAATTTTGAATTTATTTTTGTATATGATGTGAGAAAGTGGCTCAGTTTCATTCTTTTAGGTGTTGCTATCCAATTTTCCCAACACCATTTGTTGAAGAGACTGTCTTTTTTCCATTGGATATTCTTTCCTGCTTTGTCAAAGATTAATTGACCATATAGTTATGGGTTCATTTCTGGCTCTCTGTTCTATTGATCTATGTGTCTATTTTTGTGCCAGTACCATACTGTTTTGATCACTTCGCTTTGTAATATAACTTGAAGCCTGGAATTGTGATACCTCCAGCTTTGCTTTTCTTTTTCAAGGTTGCTTTGGCTATTCAGGGTCCTTTGTGTTTCCATAAAAATTTTGGAATTGTTTGTTCTACCTCTGTGGAAAAATGCTGTTGACATTTTGATGAGGATTACATTAAATGTGCAGATTGTTTTGGGTAGTATAGATATTTTAACAATATTTGTTCTTCCAATCCATGAGTATGGAATGTCTTTCCATTTCTTTGTGTCATCTTCAATTTCTTTCATCAGTGTTTTCTAGTTTTCAGAGTACAGATCATTCACCTCTTTGGTTAGGCTTAGTCCTAAGTATCTTAAGGTTTTTTGTGTAATTGTGGATGGGATTGATTCCATAATTTCTCTTTCTACTGCTTTATTATGGATGTATAGAAATACAACAGATTTCTGTACATTGATTTTGTATCCTGCAATTTTACTGAATATGTGTATCAGTTCTAGCAATTTTTTGGTGGGGGCTTTTGGGGTTTCTATATAGAGTATCATGTCATTTGCAAATAGTGAAAGTTTAACTTCTACCTTGCTGATTCAGATGCCTTTTATTTCTTTTTGTTGCCTGATTGCTGAAGCTAGGACTTGTAGTACTATGTTAAATAACAGCGGTGAGAGTGGACATCCCTGTCTTATTCTTGAGTGTGGAGGAAAAGATCTCGTTTTTTCCACATTGAGGATGATATTAACTATGGATTTTTTTTCCCTGGCTTTTATTATGTTGAAGTATATTCCCTCTAACCCTCCATTGTTGAGGGTTTTTATCATGAATGAATTTTCTACTTGTCAAATGCTTTTTCTGCATACATTGAGAGGATCACATGCTCTTATGCTTTCTTTTATTAATGTGGTATATCACATTGATTGATTTGTGAGTATTGAACCACATTTGCAGCCCAGGAATAAATCACACTGGATCATAGTGAATGATTCTTTTAATGTACTGTTGGATTTGATTTGCTAATATTTTGTTGAGAATTGTTGCATCCATGTTTATTAATGATATTGGCCTGTAGTTCTCTTTTTTTAGTGGAGTCTTTTTCTGGTTTTAGTATCAGAGTACTGCTGGTCTCATAGGATGAATTTGGACATTTTCCTTCCTTTTCTGTTTTTTGGAATATTTCCAGAATAATGGGTATTAACTCTTCTTTAAATGTTTCATAGAATTCCCCTGTGAAGCCATCTGGCCCTGAACTTTTGTTTGTTGGGAGATTTTTGATTCAATTTCTTTGCTGGTTATCAGCCTGTTCAAGTTTTCTATTTCTTCCTGTTTCAGTTTTGATGAGTTATATGTTTCTAGAAAGTTATCCATTTCTTTCAGGTTGTCCAATTTGTTGACATATAGTTTTCATAATGTTCTCTTATAATTGTTTGTATTTCTGTAGTATTGGTTGTGATCTCTCCTCTTTTATTCATGATTTTATTTATTTGTGTCCTTTCCCTTTTCTTTTTGATATCTGGCTAGGGGTTTTTCAATTTTATTAATTTTTTCAGAGAACCAGGTCCTGGTTTCATTGATCCATTCTACTGTTTTTTTTTTTTTTTTTAGTTTCTATATCATTTGTTTCTGCTCTAATCTTTATTATTTCCCTGTTCTGATAGCCTTAGGCTTCATTTGTTGTTCTTTTTCTAGCTCCTTTAGGTGTAAGATTAGGTTGTTTATTTGAGATTTTTCTTACTTCTTGAGGTAAGCCTGTATTGCTATATACTTCCCTCAAAGGACTGCTTTTGCGGATCCCAAAGGTTTTAGGGCATTGTGTTTTCATCTTCATTTGTTTTCATGTATTTTTTTTAAACTTCTTCTTTGATTTCCTCCTTGATCTATTCATTGTTTAGTAGGATGTTCTTTAATATCCATGTATTTGTGATCTTTCCAATTTTTTTCTTGTGGTTGACTTCAAGTTTCATAGTGTTGTGTTCAGAAACTATGCATAGTATGACATCAATCTTTTTGTACTCGTTGAGGCCTGATTTGTGATCTAGTGTGAAATCTATTCTGGAGAATGCCCCATGTGCACTCGAAAAGAATTTATATTCTGCTGCTTTAGGATGGAATGTTCTGAATTTATTTGTTAAGTCCATCTGGTCCATGTGTCACTCAAAGCCATTGTTTCCTTATTGACTTTTTGCTTAGATGATCTGTCCATTGATGTAAGAGGGGTGTTAAAGTCTTCCACTATTTTTGCATTATTATCAATTAGTTCCTTTATGTTTGTTATTAATTGTTTTATATTTTTGGGTGCTCTCAAGTTGGGGGCATAAATATTTATAATTGTTTGATCTTCATTGAATAGTCACCTTTACTATGACATACTGCTTTTCTTCATCTCTTGTTAGTTTTTGGTTTAAAATCTAGTTTGTATGGTATAAGTATTGCTACTCTGGCTTTGTTTTGATGTCCATTTGCATAATAAGTATTTCTCCACCCCCTCACTTTAAACCTGCAGGTGTCTTTAGATCTAAAATGAGTCTCTTGTAGGCAGTACATAGATGGTCTTGGTTTTTTTTTTTTTTTTTAATCCATCTGACATCCTATGTCTTGATTGGAGTGGCTAACCTACTGTCTTAAGGAAGGCATTGCTTCCCTCTGAAAACTTAATATACAAGGATATAGTCTTGAATGAAGCAGGTAGAATTCACTATTTTAGTTGTGTTGTTTTGCACATTCACAGGAAGAAAATATTGACCTGAAAGCCTGGGTGTAGGGGATGTTAGTCTCCACATAAGCTTAAGCCGTGGTCTGTATCTTCTCTTTGCTCCCACAGTGCTCTGGGTGTTGTTGTTGTTGTTTAGACATCATTTATCACATAGTTATGCTCACCATTTTAGTTCTTTTTAAACAAAACACATAAATATTAACAAATGAAAAGCATATATTGAAAGAAAAAATTGTTATTTATTTATATTCTTGTCTCACTAGATTGTGAGAACTGAGTTTAGCTTATCTATTTTTTCAGCACCTGGCATAGTTATTGTCACACACTTGACACTGTATATTGAATAAGTACATGCATATTTTGGATTTAGGTTGGTTTTCAAGCTTATGTAGAGCTTCAGAAATCATTACTCTTTGGAATTATAAGCAAATGTCTAAGGTGGGCTCTATAAAGTTTTAGAGATATCAATAATTTGATTAGTTTGTGATTTCTAAACAATATTTGTAATATTATAGTTTCTGCCAAAATTTAAGAAGTTTCCAAATTTGAGAGTAATGATGAAGGAAAATCAGAAATGGGGAAGAGAATCTAGAGGAAGTAGAAATTAAAAAAAAAAAAAAAAAAGACCAGATGAAAACTATGAATTCATTATGATATGCCATAATTGTAGTTAAAACAAAAGGCTGATGAATATTGATATATTTATTCATTGATCCATCCATTCATTCAGTAAACATAATGTCAAGCATTGCGTGTATGTTTTGGACATGGGAACAATGAGGAACAAGAGAGAGCCTGTCTTAGGGCTTAGGCTAGGATGGCTATAGTGAAAATCTAATAAAGAGGCACTAAATCTTGAGTGTGATGATTATGAGAGAGTGTCCTAGGTAAAGAGAACAAGAGAAAAAAGTAAATTATGCTTATACCAAATAGTCTAATCTTTCTCTAAAGCATATGGCTAAAAAAGTCATAAACTGAGCTCAGTACAGTAAGACAAAAGGCTAGTGTAACAATCATGCCTGGGTTGGAGACACCAGTAGTGATGAATCGAATTAGATTGTGTTATCAGAGCTCCCAGAAGTATTAAAACTATTTAGCTTGGTTCTATAAAAGACCATAGTTCAAAGTCAGCTTGAAGTGACCTACAAATTTTCCTGATGGTTCATTTCTAAATGTGTGATGGAATATAGGTGACTCTGTGCTGTTGTCCTCATCCAGGCCATTTACGTCTATCCAATAACCTTGCTTCCTCATACTGTTAAACCTCTGCTTTTATGCCATATGGTAAACAACAAAATATATATATTATAAGTGGGACGGATATATGTATTAAAATGATTGTTAACTATATTAATTTATTTTGTAGATAAGATAATTTCAGACTGGTTAAAAACTCAACACTTAATTTCATAGACTTGGATAAATAAGGTATTCATTCTATTTTTTTTTATTTTTTTTATTATTTATTTATTTATTTATTTTTAAAGATTTTATTTATTTTTTAGAGAGCGAGTGAGAGAGAAACAGCATGAGAGGGGAGAGGGTCAGAGGGAGAAGCAGGCTCCCCGCCGAGCCGGGAGCCCGATGTGGGACTCGATCTCAGGACCCTGGGATCATGACCTGAGCTGAAGGCAGACGCTTAACAATCTGAGCCACCCAGGCGCCCAAGGTATTCATTCTAAATCACTAAATATTATATCCAGCAATTTCCAAAAAGGAGATTTCTAAAAGTATAACAGAATCATTGTGAAAAAATTTTATTTTGAAAGGAGTCCAGATCTCTTAACATGGTTTCCAGTGGAAGCAGTTATGTTTAATGTCCTATGATTCCAAAAATGGTACTACCATCTCATCATATGTATTCTAATAATGATCCTTCCTGGAACATTCCATAGAAGAATGGGTATAAAACAGGCAGCCCATTAATGCAATGAAATTTTATGCAAACTTTTATATGATTGTGACATGCATAATTTGTAACAAAGAGTATTCCTGATTTTCAGTAGATTCTCCAAGGGACACATGACCCCCTGAATTGTTAACACTATTTTTAGGAATTAAACAATTATTTCAGAATCAAATAGAAACTTCAAGGTGATTACATTCAGATACCAACTCTTCCACTGCAGATAATCAGCCATGTGACCTTAGAAGGTCATTTCCTGCTTTGGCTAACAAGGCCTCTGTGGAGGAAACTGTCTTCTATCTGCATATCATTCTTATCTTCTACCTATGTGGACTAAGATATGAAATAAAGTGCCCAGCTTCCTTTATTTCTTTCTAGGCATCAAGATTTTATCTGAAAACCTGAGACCAGAGATGATGATATCATTGACTTAACATGATTTCAGTAATACTCCTTAGAAATAGCCTATTTCCTGATTTGCTTTGCAACCTTATGCTAGGATGTGAAAGCTACATCTGCAGTATAAAGTAATAACACCTTTGCTTCTGTAAGATTTGAGCATCCAAGAGGACAGACACTTGAAAATTCCCCTTTGCAATTAAAGGTTTTCCTGATGTCCTAAAAGAGATAATATGGAACTCCTCAAAAGCCTAAATTATTTATGAGGGCACTGAGACTAAAAGAGAAGCACTCCTATGCAGTCTGTCTGTTGGAAATAGAAAGAAGGGCTCCTAGAAGCTTGTCACATGAGTTTGCCATATTAATAATGACATTGAAAAATATATATCAATTGATTAATGAAAATACATGTTCTTAATTTTTTTTAGCTCAAATTTTGCCTTATTAGGAAAGAATAAATTAAACAAATCTTAGTGTATAAAACTGTTTCTTCAACATGAATTAATTTTTGGTCCTTGAAGAAAGTTATCTGATAGATGATTCCTGTTAAGGCTTAAATTGTGCCCCTCAAAAAGATGTTGAAGTCCTAACTTTCAGAATTCTATACAGGGCCATTGAATACAGACTTCAGAATGCAAAGTTATTTGGAAATAGGGTCACTGTGGATATAATTAGTTAAAATGAAGTCATACTAGAATAGATGAGGTCACACTCAATCCAATGTGGCTTGTGTCCTTATGAGAAAAGACACAGAGACAAAACACACAAGGGGGAAGGCCGTATAAATACCAAGGCAGATACTGAAGTGCTGCAGCTGCAAGCCAAAGAATGTCAAGAATTATCCACAACCATCAGAAACTAGAAAGAGGCATAGGAGGATTGTCCCTTGCAGGTTTCGAAGGGAATATGGCCCTGCCCATACCTTGATTTCTAACTTTTCACCTCTGCAACTGTGAAACAATACATTTCTGGATTTTTCTTTCATTCCTGTTGTTTCTAAGATGCCCAGGTTGTCATGCTTTGTTACAGCAGCCATAGGAATCAAGGAGAAACTACCAAGAACTTCTAATTCAAATATCCTATATGTCTTTTTAAAAATAATCACTTGATGCTGTTATTTTTTGTATTACTGAGCTATGCAATCACAAAATAGGTCCACCCTATTTTTTTGATTAACATAATACTGCTATTATTTATATTACAGCAGTACTATTGTATATCAACACAATAGTCTTATAACTCAGGGATCTTTATTAAGAAAAATATGCAATAGACAGTTGTGTGACACTCAGAAAATAAAAAGAACAAGGAAGCAAAAATTCAAATGTCAAATATCAGTTTGGACTTGGGTACAGAAACATGAGTAAGAACTCCATTATATTCTTTATCATATTCATTTTGACTTTTAAATGGTATTTAGTTTCTAATTGCAAATATTTGTAGGAAACTTAAAATGTTGCATAAAAATATTGAAGTCATAAAATTGGCAATGTGAAAAGGTGCATCATAAATATTGCAGAAAGTGTTAAGAAACTCTGAAAATCCAATCTGTATTTAATATAGTTCTCTTAGCTCTTTAAAGGGTTAGAATTATGTTCAATTTTTTTTTTATTAATTGAAAATCTTAGCTTGGAATTTTAAGGGTATAAAACACATTGCACTTCTCTTTAAGTTACCTCTGAAAAGAAAACCAAAAGAACACCATAAACAGGGTAGTTTAAATAAGTGCACTTTATTGTGGTTGGCTTTGGTGGAGAAGAAATAATTGGGTCATAATAAATCAACCATCCATTTGGGCTTACCACTGAATGGGTCATGGACCTTGTAAACCTTTGGTTCTTTCTCTTTTCTACTTTAAGCAGTTAAAGATCAAGGTGATTATGACTAGTAAAACCCACTCTCCTACTACAAATATATTATTGATTCATAGTTTCCCACTAAGTTTTAAGGATAAAGAATGATTGAGGCTAAGGTGCCTTTGCTAGTTTGAGTGCCTGCCCTGTTTTGACAATTAAATGTGTGAAAGGATATTGACAGAGAGCTCTGGGGCCTCTGATGAAATACAGCAGTCAGGGTGAAAAAACCATTTTTCATTTAATAAACACTTCTGAAAGGCTTGTCTCTGCACACTATATTTATAGGCACAGCTCAGATAGTCCCATTTTCTTCTGGTTCTGCTTCTATAAAACTTCTTTAATCAGCTGGAATTGGATGTGACTTTGATGTCATAAATCTCCTAAAGGGGGTGAATTAAATGAGTCCCATTTCAGGGGCATCTACAGTATGTTTTATAGATATTTTAATGAGAGGTGTTACTAGAGAGTTTTATACACTTTCCAAACTGGGGATATAGAAACATTCATTAGCTGAGCAAACTAAGACTCAAAGATAGATTTCATAAAGAATCTGAAATATTAAAAATAAGATGTTTTAATTCTCCTTAACTGCCTCATTATACATTATATTTAAATTGCTTGTTCTCTAGGCAGTTTATTCATGCTTCTTCTTCACTACATTCCTTTGGTTTCACAGGAGCCACATTGTGAAAGTTCTTCTGGAATATTTTGGAAGGAAAACTAGACATAAATCCTTTTGGTTTAAAGAAACTCTGAAATCAGAAAAGCACTGGTCTTCCTAATAGCTTTCTACATGTTTAAGTCTAATTTCTCTAGTTTTTTTCTTAGCAATGAAACAAGATGCAGAACAATTTTTATTTTAGTAAAAACAATTGTTTTATAAAATGTCTCAATACAGACTTTTTACTTTGTGTAATCTATTATAATGAATACGGATTATTCTAAAAGAGAAACGACTTCATAGAAAGTTCTTCCTGACCCACTTGTATGAAGCCAGCTCATTTTAAGCTGACTCAGTGAACAAGACTGTATTGTATGTAGGCTGTGGCATCAGATAGAGATATTACTTTTCCAGAGGAAGAAATGGGGGTACTTTATTTAGCTCTTCTGATCCTTTTTATTTATCTACACAAAATGGGAATAAGGCTTTCTCATCAGGGTAGTATAAGGGATATATCGTCTATCTGTCATCAATCTATCTATCCATCATCTATCTATCATGTATCTATCTATTTATCTATCATCTACCTATAATCTATCTATTTATCTATCTATCTATCTATCTATCTATCTATCTATCTATATCTATCTAATCTATAATCTATCTATCTATATCTATCTAATCTATCATCTATCATCTATCTAATCTATCATCTATCTATCATCTATCATCTATATCTATCTATCTATCTATCTATCTATCTATCTATCTATCTATCTATCATCTATCTATCATCTATCTATATCTATCATCTATCTATCATAATAAATCAACTATCTATCATCTATCATCTAGCTAGCTAGCTAGCTATCATAATAAATCAACCATCCATTTGGGCTTACCACTGAATGGGTCATGGACCTTGTAAACGTTCTGTTCTCTTTTCTACTTTAAGCAGTTAAAGATCAAGGTGATTATCACTAGTAAAACCCACTCTATCTATATCTATCTATCTATCTATCTACCTATCTATTATCTATCTATCATCTATCATATCATCTATCATCTATCACCTATCTATCATCATCTATCATCATCTATCTATCATCATCTATCTATCATATCTCTATCATCTATCTCTATCATTTATCTATCATCTATCTATCTATCTATCTTCCATCTATCTATCATCATCTATCTATATCATAGCATAGACTATAACATTTACTACAGTTAAAAATTTTGTACCCAATAATGTTAACAATGCTATATTTGAAAGTTGTTAAGACCAGATCCCAATTCTCATCACAAGGGGGAAAAACATCTTTTTTTTTTTTTGTAACTACATGGAATGATGGCTTTTTAAATTGATGTATAATTAGCATGGAGTGTTATATTAGTTTCAGGTGTACAACATAATGATTCAACAATTCCATACACTTCTCAGTGCTCATCATGTTAAGTATAGTTACCATCTGTCACTAAACATTATTATAATTTTGTTGACTTTATTCTCTGTGCTGTACTTTTCACCTCTGTGAGTTCTTTATTTTGTAAGTGGAAATTTCTACCTCTTAATCACCTTTATTGATTTTACCTGTCTCCCCACCTATTTTCTGGAAACTATCAGTCTGTTCTCTGTATTTAAGAGTCTGTTTTTGTTTGTCTCTTTTTTCTTTGCTTATATGTGTTGTTTCTTAAATCTATATTTGAGTGAAATCATGCTGTATTTGCCTTTCTCTGTCTGATTTACTGTGCTCAACATAATACATTCTAAGTCCACCCATGTTATTACAATTGGCAAGATCTTATATGTATATACACACATTTCTCTCTCACACACACACACACACTCACACACCCCCCACATCTTATTTTCTTTATTCATCTGTTGGTGTATATGTGGGTTGCTTCCATATCTTTGCTATTATAAATAATGTTGCAATAAACATAAGGGAGCATGTCTTTTCAAATTAGTGTTTTCATTTTCTTTGGGTAAATACCCAGTGGTGGAGTTATTGGATCATATGGTAGTTCTATTTATAACTTTTTGAGGAAACTCCATACTGTTGTCCACAGTGGCTGCACCGATTTGCATTCCCTCCAATAGGGCACTGGGGTTCCTTTTTCTCTATATTCTTGTCGATAGTTCTTATTCTTTGTCTTTTTGATTCTATGTTGTGGTTTTGATTTGCATTTCCCTAGATTAGTGATGTTGAGCATCTTTTCATGAGTCTGTTGGCCATCTGCCTGTTTTCTTTGGAAAAATGTATTCAGGTTCTCTACCTATGTTTTAATTGGATTATTTGTGGGGGGTTTTTGGGTTTTTTTTTTTTTTTTTGGTGTTGTCTAAGTTCTTTATATATTTTATTTTATTATTTATTTATTTATTTTTTTAAAGATTTTATTTATTTATCTGACAGAGAGAGACACAGCGAGAGAAAGAACACAAGCCGGGGGAGTGGGAGAGGGAGAAGCAGGCTTCCCGCAGAGCAGGGAGCCCGATGCGGGGCTCGATCCCAGGACCCTGGGATCATGACCTGAGCCGAAGGCAGACGCTTAACGACTGAGCCACCCAGGTGCCCCAAGTTCTTTATATATTTTAGATATTAACCCCTTATCAGATATATCATTTACAAATACTTTTTTTCCCATTCAGTAGGTTGCTTTTTATTTTGTTGATGGTTTCCTTTGCTATGCAAAATCTTTTATTTTGGTGTAGTCCTAAGCATATCTAGAAAAATGTTACATGGTTCATGTTGAAGAGAATACTGCCTGTTTTCTTCTAGGGACTGAATGGTTTCAGGTATCACATTTAGGTCTTTAATCCGTTTTGAGTTTATTTTTGTGTATGGTGTTAAAAAGTGGTCCAGTTTCATTCTTTTGTGTATAGCTGTCCAGTTTTCTCAGCACTATTTGTTGAAGAGACTCTTTTACCCATTGTAAATTCTTGTCTCCTTTGTCATAAATTAATTGACCATATAATTGTAGGTTTATTTGGGGCTCTCTATTTTGTTCTATTGAGCTATGTGTGTTTTTGTGACAGTACTGTACTATTTTGATTATACAGTTTTGTAGTATATCTAGAAATCTGGGCTTGTGATACCTCTAGCTTTGTTCTTTCTCAAGATTGCTTTGGTTATTTGGGGTCTTTTGTGGTTCCATTAAATTTAGTATTATTTGTTCTAGTTCTGTGAAAAATACTGTGGTGTATTGATAGGGATTGCTTTAAATCTGTTGAGTGATTTGGGTAGTATGAATATTTTAACAATATTTGTTCTTCCAATCCATGGGCATGGAATGTTTTTCTATTTGTTTGTGTTGTCTTCAATTACTTTCATTGATGTTTTATAGTTTTCAGAGTACAGGTCTTTCACTTCCTTGGTTAAGTTTATTCTTAAGTATTTTATTCTATTTGGTGTGATTGAAATGAGATTGTTTCTTAATTTCTCTTTCTGCTATTTCATTATTAGTCTATAGAAATGCAACAGATTCCTGTATATTAATTTTGTATCCTGTGATTTTACTGAATTTATTTATCAATTCTAGTGGTATTTTGTTGGAAGTCTTTAGGGTTTTCAATATATGATATCATGTCCTCAGCAAATAGTAAAAGTTTTACTTCTTCTGTACCAATTTGGGTGTTTTTTATTTCTTTTTCTTGTCTAATTGCTGCAGCTAGGACTTTCAGTACTATGTTGAATAAAAGTGTTGAGAATGGACATCCTTTTCTTATTCCTGATCTTAGAGAAAAAGCTTTCAGTTTTTCACCATCAGGTCTGATGCTAGCTGTGGGTTTGTCATATATGGCCTTTATTATGTTGAGGTATGCTCCTTTAAAACCACTTTTTTGATAGCTTTTATCATGAATTAATGTTATATTTTATCAAGTATTTTTCTGCATCTATTGAGATGGTCATAGTTTTATTCTTTCTCTTGTTAATGTGATGTATTACTTTGATTGGTGACTACTGAACCTTCATTGCATTCCTGGACTAAATCCCATGTGATTGTGGTAGATGATTTTTTTAATGTATTTTTGAATTCAGTTTGCTAATATTATGTTGAGGAATTTTGCATCTGTGTTCATCAGAGATTTTGGCCTATAACTTCCTTTTTTGTAATTTTTTTGTCCTGTTTTGGTCGAGGTTATGCTGGCTTTGGAGAATAAATGTGGAAACTTTTCTTCCTCTTCTATTTTTTGGAGTAGTTTGAGAGGACTAAGTACTAACTCTTCTTGAAATGTTTGGTAGAATCCACCTGTGAAGTCAGCCTCTTGTTTGTTGGGAGGGTTTTTTGTTTTTGTTTTCTGATTCAACTTTATTGCTAGTAATCAGTCTATTCAGATTTTCTATTTCTTCCTGATTTAGTTTTGGAAGGTTATATGTTTTTAGGAATTTGTCCATTTCTTCAAGGTTGTTCAGGTTATTGGCATATAATTTTTCCTAATATTCTCTTATAATCCTTTGTGTTTCTGTGGTGTCAATTGCTATCACTCTTCATTCATTTCTGATTTTGAGTCCTCTCTTTTTCTTGATGAGTCCAGCTTAAGATTTATTTTATCTTTTCAAAGAACCACCGTCTGGTTTCATTGGTCTCTTCTATTTTTTTAAGTCTCTATTTCTACCCTTTTACCTCCCCCCAATTATATTTTTGATATCACAATTTGCCTCTTATATGTTTGATAGCAAATTATAATAACTATAGTTATTTTCAATACTCTTTTCCTTTATTTTTATACTATAATTAAGTGGTTAACATACCATCATATTACAATAATAGAATTTTCTGACTATATAATTACCTTTATCATTGTGTTGTATGGTATAACATGTTTTCATGTTAATAATTAGCATCTTTTCATTTCAGTTGGAGCAACTCCTGTCAGCCTTTCTCCTAAGGAAGGTCTACCAGTGATAATGAAATCCCTCCATTTTTATTTCTCTGTGAATATCTTTATTTCTCCTTTATTTCTGAAGGATAACTTTACTAGTGTATTCTGAGTTGGATTTTTTTTTTCTTTCAGTAGTTAAGCTTTCTCTTGAGAAATCCACTGTTAGCCTAAAGGAGTTTCCTTTGTAGGTTACACTCTTTTTCACTTGCTGCTTTTAGTATTTTTTCTTCATCTTTTATTTTTAACAGTTTCATTATGATGTTTCTTGGAGAAGTTCAATTTGAATTGAGATAATGGAGTGATCTATTAGCTTTATGAACTTAGATGTCCAAGTCTCTCCAAGCTTTAAGAAGTTCTCAACAATTATTTCTTTAAATAAACTCTCTGCTCTTTTCTCCTTTTCCTCTGGAACTCTGATGATTCTGATAGTTGATCACTTGACTCTGTCCCATAGATTACATAGGCTTTCTTCACTACTTCTTAATTTTTATTTATTATCTATTATCTTTTTTTTTCCCCTGCAGGCAGGGAAATTTCCAATTTCTCTCTTCTAGCTCACTAATTCCATCTTCTATTTGTTCTATTCTGCCACTGAAGCTCTCTAGTCTATTTGTCATTGCATTCATTGAGTTCAACTTCAGAATTTCTGTTTGTCTATTTTATGATTGACTACCTCTTGTTAAATACCTCATTTTGTTCATATATTGTCATCCTGACTTCATGAATTATCTTTCTGTGTTTCATTGTAGCTTGTTGAGTTTCTCCAAAATAGCTATTTTGAGTTCTTTATGAAGTAAATGACAGGATTTTATGTATTTGAGTTTGATTACTTGAGTACCATTGAGATTTCTTTGGTGATGTCATGTGTGGTTTCTATTTATTTATTTATTATTTTAATTCAAGTTAGTTAACATATAGTGTAGTATTGGTTTCAGGAGTAAAATTTAGTGATTCATCACTTACACATAGCACCCATTGCTCATCCCAACAAGTGCCCTCCTTAATGCCCATCACCCATTTAGCCCAAGCCCCCCACTTGCCTCCAGCAACTCTCAGTTTGTTCTCTGTAGTTGACTCTCTTATGGTTTTCCTCACTCTCTGTTTTTATCTTCTTTTTCCTTCCCTTCCCCTATGTTCATCTGTTTTATTTCTTAAATTCCACATATGAATGAAATCATATATTTGTATTGCTCTGACTGACTTATTTTGCTTAGCATAATATATTCTAGTTTCAATGTCATGTGTTCTTGATTCTTCATGTTTGTTGGGGTTTTGTGTTGCTGTATCCATATTTGAAGTAGCAGTCACCTCTTCCAATCTTTACTAGTTGTCTTTAGGCCAGGGTTACTTTTAGTTGGCACTGTTTATATCTGAGGCTTTCTTCAACCTTGTATGAATACAATTGCTCCACACCACTTCCTCAGTCTTTTGAGAATTCTTAAGTTTGTATGTCTTCTCTAGATCTTACAGCTCACCAAGCTGGCTGCTGAGAATCTCTCTTTTGGTTTTTATACGGTGGAACTACAGCTCAAGTTTGTGGTTTCTCCTTTGCCTACAGACCCTCACCTGTTAACAGCCTGAAATTCTTCTGGAGATCACTCCTACTACTACACTTATGAGGATGCACAATATGTCAGCCACAAAGTGGTTGGAGGTATAGATTTAATATTTATGGCATTGGGGCTGCTCACACACTGCACAGAGGTTTTTGCAGTGGCTTGTGTGTGGTCTTCCTCCTGGAGTCCTGAATGCAGTCAGCAGGAATCAGTTCTCTTTAATGTCCTTTGATATTTTCATCAGCCTCTTTTTCAATCCCTTTCTTTCCCCAGTCATAGAGTTCCTGCCTCAATACTCTGGATGTTGAGAAAGAGAAACAGGTTTCTCCAGCAGCATCCTTCACACCTGGGGAAGCTGGGGACTCACTCACCACTTTCCCTGTTCCCTCATGGGATTTGTGCTAGCTAATTCAGCCCTGTTCTCTGCCACCTTGGGGTAGACATGGCACTGGCAAAGTTTCCCTTACTCTCTCAGTGCATCCAAACTCATATTTCCTTTTGCTCCAGTGGAGTACTAGAATCTCTCCTCAGGAAGCCTGGACTTCTACAGAGGCTCTGTCATCTGTGGGTTTCTGCCTAAGTCAGCACTCTCCAGGTATTCCTAACTCTGGCCAAGAGAGGGGCTAGGGCTGGTTCACTGGCTCCTCCTAGTTCTACAGCCATGTTGAGTTCTATCTGCTTATTACCAGATGCACAGTATAGCAAGACTCTTTTCCAGAGATCAGAACTTCCACAGAGGCACTTTTGTTCATGGATGGATGTTAAATTTTAGTTGTTAAAGGGGAAAACAAAAAGGAGGGACATCTTATGCTGCCATGATGCTGATGTAACTTCCAGCATGATTGCTGTCTTTAGAAATAAATTTTTTAAAAAATTCTTTTAACATGCTCTGCTATTGTCCAACAGGATAATTATACATATTTAAATAAATTTTAAAATGATTTTAACAATGGTATATTTTATTATTAAAGAAGGCTAGAGAAAGTTCCAGGTCTTTTTTTTTTTTTTTTTTTTTTAATTTTTCTTTTGACTCTAAGCCTCTGTGAGGCTTACTAGGCAGAAGACTTGAAACCTCTATCAAAAAAATTGTCATGAATATGATTTTTTTTTTTAAATAGGTAGAATACTGTTTTCTGATACTGGTAACTATTCTGTTGTAAGGTTCTAGTCCTAGATAATGAAATAGGTACAGAATCTAATTACACTTCCTCCCCTGTTTAGAAATCTTACTCATACTTGGATATGGGGGAAAAAAGAATGTGATTAATGTTAGGCCACAGGGGAATTTATATAACAAAAATTTACCACTAATTTTTGTAAAGGAAAATTACCCCAAAGTCAAATAAGTTCCACTGACTATGACTATTTCAAAATTGTTAGTAAACTTTAGTGTGTGTTGTTCACAGAAAGCAGAAAATTTCCTTGTTTATGTTCCCAACATAGAGTTGATCTTTATCCTTTTTAGATGTGACTTGTTCATAAGGCACTTGCATTTAGACTACACTTGTCACTTTCATGACACAGAGTGATTGATAATTGATTTTTCTCTTGGCTGGTTGACAAACCTTTATTATGGGCATGAAGAATTGTTTCTTTCTATTAGTGACAGTAAATGGTTTAGGGAAGCTGTAACACAGGTGGAAATTTGGTTCAGCATAGCTCTTGTTTTTGGACCATTCTTTCTACCTGGTTTGAGGTGGGGAAGTTGCCTAGCTTTCTTTAGGGAGTGCTCAGGATATCTCAGAGAGGTCCTCAATGAGAACCAGAAGAGAAGAAAAAGGCACAGGATTACAAATGATTGGTATAAAACATTTGTTAGCCAGGAATTTTCCTGACTTAAAGTGCCCATTACTTTTATCAAAGGGCTCTATGGTCTTCAAGCAGTAGACAAGGAGAGAAGAAAAAAAAAAAAGTCTATAGGAGTTGTGCTCAGATATCATTTATCTTGTAAGCTGCCAGTTTTTTGAAATCTGAAAGTTCTTATTTAAATATATGACTATATCCAAAACAGAGTAATAGCTTTCTCACTTAAATTCTTATAGTACTCATTATGCCTTTTATTGAGCAGTTGATGGGACACAATAGAAATTTTTATAATAATTTACTAAATTTCACAGAGATGTGAATGAGGTTACTGGTACTAAAAAGGGATATTGAAGTACTTAGAGAACAACAATAAAGAAGTCTTTGCTACTCCCAGACCTGAATAGACAAGGAAAATTGCATTTCCAGAACCTAATGAGAGCAGAAGCTTGTTAAATTAAGAACAGAGGAAAAAAAAAAATTCTACCTCTATCTTTTTAGTGATGCATCCCATGGAACAAATGGGACAAATGCATATGCAAACCACTGTTTGCCAGAAACTTTGGTGAGGTCAATTTGTGAGCTTTCCTGGGCATGGAGTAGGACACTGAAATGCAGAGAATGCATCTAAGAGGAATGAGAGAGACGGAAAATGCCAAATGTAATTGGTAAGTTCCCGAGTATAGAGCTTGTATCTTATCTGAATTTGTGACTCATCTTTACTCCACATCCCTGCACCCTGGCTAAATGACTTAAACTTACAGAGGTTTTCAGTGGGATTTGCTAAATAAATTTTCTTACTAAAAATTCTATTTGCTTTTAGTCAATAGAAAAATCCAAGAAGATGAGAGTCATTTCTTCTACAATTTAAAAACATGTTTGTTGTGTTAAGTAACAAAAATTCAAATAAATTTGAAGATTTTTTTTTTTTTTTAAGATTTTATTTATTTATTTGAGAGAGCGAATGAGAGACAGAGAGCATGAGAGGGAGGAGGGTCAGAGGGAGAAGCAGACTCTCTGCTGAGCAGGGAGCCCGATGCGGGACTCGATCCCGGGACTCCAGGATCATGACCTGAGCCGAAGGCAGTCGCTTAACCAACTGAGCCACCCAGGCGCCCCATAAATTTGAAGATTTAATTGGCTTTATTAAATAGTTCATGAATTAGGTAGCAGAGGGGATTCCAAAGAGTTGTACAAAATGGAAGGCTTTTATAGGAAAGAGGGTAGAACAAGAAAGTTAAAAGCTAAAGAAAAGAAAGGATTATTTCAGGCAAGACCACCTTCCCTCAGGGGGAAGGGCAGGGAGTTTTATTATGCAGATTACCTTATATTCCTTTGGAGAGTTGAGGGAACCCAAGTAAAAGATTACCTCATTGGTGCTTATCAGAAATTTCCTGGCTGACCAGTTCAGGTTTAAATTTCTGGGAGAGGTTGAAACTGCGATTAGATTAGGCATTAGGCCCTGGTTTACTGACTTGAGGCCTTGATACCATTTGGGGTCTGTGGTTTTCTTTCTTTTTTTTCTTCTTTGTCATTTGTTTATCTTCTAAATGAAAGGAGAGGAGAAAAAAACAACTAGAGTCACTGACTTAAATTAATTGCACTTACACATTATTTTGCATTTTGGGGAGGTCTTGGGGATTTCAGCTGATCCTGTGTTTTTTTAGCAGTGTAGTACAGAGGATACAATATTTGGTAATAAAATTTCTTGTAAATAATTACAAAATTTAGTAATGTTTAGGACACACTAAATATTGCATTTAACTATCTAGAGATTTAGGGAGTATTTAAAACCCAGATTCAGACAAAGTAACTTTTTAAAAGACTTGATATGCTTAGAATAAAATGTTTTATGTGGAATTTTTCCTTCTACTCACCCACCATCATGAAAATGGTATTTACTTGAATGCCCAAATTAGACTGAAGCTTTGTAAGAGTTTGACATCTTTAAATTATGTTTCCTTAAATTATGATCTCACTGTATAATATTAACCATATTGGGGTACCTGGGTGACTCAGTCAGTTAAGCATCTGCCTTTGGCTCAGGTCATGATCCCAGGGTCCTGGGATCCAGCCCAGATGGGGCTCCTTGATCAGCAGGGAGACTGTGTCTCCCTCTCCCTCTGCAGGCTGCTCCCCCCTGCTTGTGCTCTCTCTCTCTGTCAAATAAATAAATAAAATCTTTAAAAAAATTAACCATATCATTAATATATTTATTAAATGATAATATTAATATATTAAATATAACATATAAAATATATTAAAGAAATTTTGCAAAAATAAGGACAGGCTGCTCTCATTTCGAACAGGAGCAAGATGCTATAAAAATGACCATGCACGCTGAAGCTTTGCAAAGTGATCTTAATAATTAATAGCAAAAGTTGTGATTGTTTTGTGACTTAACATTAAAATTTCTCTTATTGCCACTTATAAATGTACAGTTGACCCTGGAACACTGTGGGAGTTAGGGACACTCCCTCCCCCCCACACACAGTTGAAAATTAGTGTATAACTTTTGACTCTCTCAAAACTTGACTACTAATAGCCTACTGTTGACTGGAAGCCTTATCAATGACATACGCAGTTGGTTAACACATATTTTGTATGGTGTATGTATTATATATTTTATTCTTGCAATAAAGTAAACTAGATAAAAGAAAGTGTTACTAAGAAAGTCATGAGGAAGCTAAAATATATGTACAGTACTCTACTGGATTTTATCGAAAAATATCTGCATAGAAGAGGACATGCACAGTTCGAACCTGTGTTACTTGAAGGTCAAATATATAAGGAAAGGAACAAAAATATTAAGTGTGATATTTATTTACTGCTTTATGGTTTAAAACATAAGAACAATTGAGAATTAGTGTTTTATTTATAAAAACTGTATCAAGTGTAGTTCAAACATTATTCTCTTTCCGTGTAACAGAACAGGCATCTTTTCTATGCTTTGGTAAACTATAATAATCTTTTCTAATTGTAGATCAGCTTCCAACATTTTATCCCTTGCACTTCCAATGTTATGAAATATCTGCAAGGATTCCTTGAGGATTAATGTTTTGCAGGCATTACTTTCTCTGGCACATATTCTTCTGTGGGTGGTTTTTTTTTTTTGGTTACAATGAATTTCTTCATTCATCTTCACTAAATTCCTCTGTCTATATATTTAAAGTAACTCAACTGGCAGCAGTATTAATATTCCCACAGCCTACTCTTTTCTTTCTTTAATTCTATTACTTCTAATGTAAATTTCACTTCTTACATTATCACTTTTTGGTGTTTTTTTTTGCTATAATTTCATCTTTGTTGGCTAATTCCCTTTTCCAATTATCCAGTTTTGAAAATTGTCACATAGGTTTATTCAGGTAGACAACTATATGCTTTACTGTCTGGGCATGAACTGAATAACAGGTGTACAGTAACCAGTAATCAACATACTTTGAAAGAAATGATGTGATTGATCATTGATCAGGTTCTATATCTATTATTTACATAGCAATTTTTGAAGAACATCAGCAAAAGCTCTACTTTAAAGAGATTCATTCTATTTAATTAAACCATGGTGACTGAAATTTATGCGCACTGGAATTGTGCAAAGCAAGGACTGCCTGTATGGAAAGCTCATTTATTATTTTATTACCTAGAAAACTATTAAATTTTATTGTAGTGTTAGTTTCATAATTTTTTTGGTGCTTAAACTTTTTTTTTAATGTGAATGTAATCATCCTGCTAATACAAATTTCAATCCTTTTTCTTGTTTTAAATATTAAGGTATAATAGGTGGGTTCAAATTTTTTTTAAATGATACTAACTTTGAAATTTACACATGAAAGCTGTTTTACATTATATTCATTAATGTAAAGCTTCTTATACAGAGGTCTCTCAGTCATGAGAAGACCTCATGGATAAAAGAGGAAGATAAGAGAGAACATTAAAAGAAAGGGGAAAATAGACAAAGAAAAAAAAAATTGAAATTGAGAAACAGGAGACCCCAAGGGATCAAGCCATGTCTTTCTCCCCTGTTAATGGGTCTAGAAAAGGGTAAAAGAGGAAGGGTTATTCTCATATGTAATGTGAACATTATAGCTAGTATCTTCCTAGTAAACATGGACAATTCAACATGCTCAAATTTGAGCAATATACTGTTCTTTCAGGATAAGGTGTCTTGATTTCAATATTATGAAGAACATTAGCAAAGGGAAGAGATAAATGTTAAGCAACCCCATAAAACCAACATTCTTCCACTTTAAAGTCCTTACTCTTTTTTTTTTTTTAAGATTTTATTTATTTATTTGAGACAGAGAGAATGAGATACAGAGATCATGAGAGGGAGGAGGGTCAGAGGGAGAAGCAGACTCCCTGCCAAGCAGGGAGCCCGATGCGGGACTCGATCCGGGGACTCCAGGATCATGACCTGAGCCGAAGGCAGTCGCTTAACCAACTGAGCCACCCAGGTGCCCCTAAAGTCCTTACTCTTAAACTAGTTGGCCTCACTGCCAATTCAGTAGTTGAGCAGGGGTGAGACTGTGACCTTTGAAGGAAGAAATTTGAATATTACCAAGGGCTTGTCTATGGGACCATTTTTATCCTACTTTTTCTAATCTCTCTATTAGTCGACATCATCATGCAAAATTTTTAAGATACATGAATGGACAACAATTCCAGAATCCACATGAAACTTTTGGTTCTCTTTTGCACATGAATTTCAACTTGGTTTTGTATAGAGATTTGAGTCGCATACTTTTTCCTACCAAAACTTTGTAAACATTACTCCCATATTTTCTGTTATGGTTTAAGTTATTAAGAAAAAAGTCTGAAACTGGGTTGATTTTTTTGTGTGTGTGTGCATAAGTTATGTGTGATATCTGAGCAGATCGAGAATTTTTTCCTTAACTCTGGGGTTTGATCACTTTACGAATTTACTTACCAATGTTAATTTTCAATAGTAGTGCCATGTATATAGTGAGCATTTTTAGTCCATAGATTCAGACCCTTAATTTCCATTATATCTTTGAATAAAATCTCTGCTCCATTTTTATGTGTTTTTTTTTTTTTACTTTAATTTACTTAGGAGGATCAGTTATGATCATGTTTCCTCACCATGATTTGCAATTCTATACCTACTGTTTTCCCTACAACTGCTTTCCTCTTTTCAATCTCCTTCACTACATTTTAGGGAATTTTCTCAAGCCTGCATTCCATATCACAAATATTGAATTTTAAAGGTTCAATTCTGATCTTTGCTCTTTCTAGTGTCATTTTAATAATATATAATAACATTATTTGCCTCCTTTAATTCTTTCCTTAGTTCTGCTACCTTTAGTTACAATAAATCTTTTATATTGCTTCCTTGTCTTATTGAATCATTTCTTAACAAATTTTTTTTTTTTTTTTTAAGTTATGAGCTTTTTCCTAAAGTTTTTCTAAGATATATCTTTTTAAAACTATATCATCTCAGGAATGCCTGTGTGGCTCAGTCAGTTGAATGTCTGACTCTTGATTTCAGCTCAGGTCTCCATCTCTAAATCTCAGGCTCCTGAGTTCAGGAACTTAAAAAAAAAAAAAAATAATAATAATAATAGTAATAATCTATATCATCTCAAAAAATTTAAAAAATTAAAACTATATAATCTCAAGAAAATAACAAAATTGAAAAAAATTGAAAAAGCTATATCATCTCTTTATTCCCTTAATTTTATGTTTATTTTCTGCTTATCATTGAGGAAATATGGTACAAAGCCCATAAGGTATTCTGTTTTCTGTTTACTTATCTTTGGGTGATCTTTTCTATGTGGTGCTGTTTAATTCCCCCTTTCTCCTGCTCTCCCTCTCTCTCCATCAGTCTCCAAACATCATTAAAATTCTTATACCATAGAACTTAAGCTGGAAGTAAGGATGGGAGTATATGGTAATGAATGCATATTCTTTCAGCTTCTATGCAATAGAGTGAGATTGGTGTTGTAGTGGGGGGCAGATAATATAGAAAATAACTTAGAAAAGTGATAATTACAGTAAGGACATTTGATTTCACAACACAATATTTTGTGCTCATATTTACTCACTCATAAGGAATAGAGTGGAGGACCACAGGGGAAGGGAGGGAAAACTGAATGCGAAGAAAATCATAGAGGGAGACAAAACATGAGAGACTCTGGACTCCGGGAAAAAAACAGGGTTACAGAGTAGATGGGGTTACCAGGTGATGGTTATTAAGGAGGACACGTGTTGTGATGAGCAGTGGGTGTTATACACAACTAATGAATCGAACACTACATCAAAAACTAATGATATGTTGGCTAACTGAACATAATAAAAAACCAAAAAACAACAAAAAAACCCCTGTGCATCAGTACTGAGCCCTGCTATGTTAGAGGCATTCTCCCCACTGAATTAGGAGAATAGATGTTTTCTAGTTTTACTTTTGAATTTACTTTGAGATGTTCCACAAACTTTCATTGGGAGTTAGAAAGAAGCACCTAAGTTTGATTGTATGGGACCAAACCGCTTTCTTTGTTTTAGTCATATTGTTTTGCTATTCAAATTTATAGAAATAGTTCTCTATCATACAATCTACTACAGCCTCCAGACCTTGGGTGGTTTTTCTTCTATTTCATGTCAGACCAAAATTGTACCAGTATTAAAAACTATGTCCAAGAAAAATATGTAGCATGAAGTCAATATTTCTGTATCATTCCTGCTACTACTATTGCTACTTGGCAGGTAAAGTGGGATTCAAATAGGCACCATCTATACCATTCCATTTTCTGCTCTTCCTTGCAATCCTTTACCCAGGAACTTAAGGCTACTTTTCGGTTTTCCATAAAGTCCTTTACTAATAATTTAAAATCATTTAGCACACTTCTTGGAAAGGTAGTTTCATCTCAACTTCTAATGTTATTTTGTGTTTAATTATAGTTTAAAAAAATTGTAATGTTTTTAAGAAAGGGTTTTTTAAAGTTTGTGATATGAAGCTAATCTGTATGTTTCTGAAAGTTTTTCTCTTACTTGTCATTTGTTTTGTTTATTTCAGTGAATAAATCCGTCTTTATGCAAATAGTTTTAACTTAGCCAAGCACAAAAATGGGTGATAGACAAAGATAATCATATGCCCACTCTATAACCAATCATTCAGTGTTCTACAGAAGTTCTTCATTTCCCATAAGATAAAGCCCACATTTATAATATGGCAAACAGGTGCCTGTTTATCTCTCCAGTCTCATCTCCTATTCTTCATACCTGAGATGTAGAGCTGCGGCTATACTGATGTTAATTATGGTTCCCATATATGCTATCTTTATTCTTACCTTCTTGCCTTTGAAACTCGACTCCCTTCTTTCTCCTTGCTCATTTACTTTATTTCTATTTGTTGATACTCAATTCAATCACTATGCCTTCCTGTTAGCTTTAACAAACACCTTTCTCCTCACATAAGTGCATACACACAGACACCTAAAGCCCAGACACTTATGTAGGCACAGGCACCATGCCATCGGTCTGCACATCTGTCATTTTATCTAAAACACTGGATTGATATTATCTGCTTATATTCCTATTTCTACTAATGAACTGTACGCTGATTGGCCTATTGCTTGACTCATAATTGGATACATTTTTTTTCAAATGAATTGATTCATTACAAATTTATTAGAAATCATACTACAGCTTTATATATTTTAGCCTTTCTCAGCAATAAGAATACTTTAAGTTACTACCTGTATATAAAGTAGATTTATATAGTTTATAGTTCATCTGAAATAACTACACTTTTTTTCGATAGTTTCTATTTCCAACTCTCCAGAATCTGGAGTACAATGTCATATTTACTTTATATCCTTTGAGACTTTATAACCTTTAATTATTTTGTTTCTTTAAGCAAATATTCTAGTCAATTTGCACTATTCAGTATTTCTCATTCACTCCTCTTTTTTGTCCCTTTCTCTTAGCCTCCAACAGCTTTTTTTTTCCTCCAAGTTTGAGGACTGCCTAAAACATATTTTATCTATGTTAAAACACTCTGGGTCTTATATGCTATAGAGTAAGAAAATAATCATATCTTATTTTAAAAAAATAATTTACCTGCAATATCATTTTAATCGCTTTTCAACAACAAATTGGGTTAATATTTTCCAAAAGTAATCTGCAATAATTTCTAAGTCTGTTTTTTTTTTTTTTTTTTCCTAAGTTACAGCTAAAAGTTCAGGGCCTATTTTCTTGTAAATTTAGTTTAGGTTGTTTTCTGAAGTTATATTAAAGTTCATCTGCCACTTTTTAGACCACAGTCAATATGAAAACATCCCCTATAATTTACCATTATCAGCTTGGTATTTCAGTAACTGGAAGAATATATTGTTGCTTTAAACTTTGCTATTTCACTGTTTAGTCTCTTGTCATTAAATTAAAATGTTCAACAAAAAGTCAATTGATTCAGCCATCAGTTTATTTAGAGTAAAAAAATCCATGGAATACTTCGTCAAGAATGTATACATGGAGAATACAAGATTTTTTTTTTTATAGATAACAGTGGTTAGCTTGTTAGCAATCATTAACTAAATCCAGATAAAGTATTTTAATCTACCTTGTTAATAAACAGTTTGTATTCTATCTAGCAATCTAGTTTACATGCATGCCTGTGGGTATAGTGTTATCAGAACTTGATTTTTTTTTTTTTTTTTAAGATTTTATTTGACAGAGAGAGACACAGCGAGAGAGGGAACACAAGCAGGGGGAGTGGGAGAGGGAGAAGCAGGCTTCCTGCTGAGCAGGGAGCCTGATGTGGGGCTCGATCCCAGGACCCTGAGATCATGACCTGAGCCAAAGGCAGATGCTTAACGACTGAGCCACCCAGGCGCCCCAGAACTTGATTTTTATCAGGTAAATGAGAATGGTGATATCGGGCCATTGGGACTTTCTTATAGAACCACGGAATATTTTCAGTGAGAAGCATATTTAATTCTGAGTCTTAATTATGGCTTCAAGTGCAGAATTGTCTAAAAGAGTACATCCCAATAGGTCTAGTTAAATCCAAACCTTTTCAAGGTTTAGCCACAAAGAAGTACTTTCGAGTGTATGTTTGAGAGTCATATGTTTACTTCTACAATTCTAGGGATATTGTGTTTTCTTATAGTCCTACTTCACTTTCAGCTCAAAAGTTTCCTTTTGAAACTAACCCTCAGTGACAGGAAAGATTATTTATGATTCATACAGTAAATGAGATTTGCTACTAAAGCTCAGAATGACAACTTTAAATAATGGCTCATACTGTTCACAATCTATGAGAGTCCTCTGAAGCCACACTCCTATGTCCACCAAAAAAATGTCGATTTTTTTTTTTTTTAATTCTGTGATTCTGTTGAACTAAAGCCATTTCTGAAATTGGTATGGGGATAAAAGATAAAATTCAGATCCCATATACTTAATCTACATGCACAGTTTGAGTTTAGTATTTGTGCTTGCTTTTAAATTTTTTCAATAGTTTTTCTAACAGTCTTATGTTCCGAATGTTCAAATAATAATATGGCAAAATCATGTGAGTCACCAAGGACCTGAGAAATCAAAATTTTCAGAAGTCTATCATTTCAAGATGTGAACTGAGTCATCAGCTCTGTAAATTTTTGTAAAATATTTCCATCATTTCTCTTTCTAGCTGCCTTAGAAAATTTCAAACCTTGGTACCCCATGTTTTAAACATCCCTGAGACCATGTCCCATCCTTTCACCTACCCATGCTCCAGATGGTACTGAAGCAACTGTTTCCTGCAAGTATAACCTGACCTCAATTGATTCTTATTGCAGCATTCATCACACTACTTCCTGAACATCCTGGCCTGTCCCTCACAGGACAGTCAAAGGTGCAAGGGAGCTTACAACACTTGTGGTTATCCTTGGTGGTGGAGGATGGGCACCTGTGAATACATACTCCCTCCTTTGGTATCTTGAGCAGATAATGCTAAATTGATTCTACATGGCTCCTCAGAGGATCCCTGTCAGTTCAGCTCCATCTGCCTACAGTGATAATTAGCCTAATGATCCACCATCATTTTGGCTTTCCTATTTCCCTGTCTCTCTTCTGAGATACCTGATTCCTCAAAAAGGAAAACAGACCACTGGTACTCAAGTCCTTGGGTCAAGTTCTACTTTCTGGGGAGAAGTCAAGGTAAGAAATTTTGTTTCATATTTCTGAAATCCTGTATGATGAAGATAGTGGAGAGCCTAGACTATCCATCTGCTATTCTAATAATGCTTCCATGAAAGTTTTA
The DNA here is from genome assembly GCF_011800145.1 of Mirounga leonina. NCBI lineage: Eukaryota > Metazoa > Chordata > Mammalia > Carnivora > Phocidae > Mirounga > Mirounga leonina. The sequence continues at coordinate 19,310,595 of NW_023270454.1, forward strand.
TCTGGCAGTATTACTGTATCAGCTTTGACTTGGCTTCTGTTTCTAAATGGTATATTTTCTTTTATTTTATAGAAAATATTTTCTATTATTTATTTATATTTTATATCCTTATATTAAATGTGTATCTCTTATAAGTAGCATACAGTTTTAAAAAAATCTATTTTGGCAGTGTCTGTCATTTAATTGGTTTAGTTATTATTTTTAAATTTAATGTTACTGACATATATTGTATTTCTTATTGTTCTATACTGTCAAATTAACTTATTTGACTTTCCCATTGGTCTTAATTTTTCCTATAAGTCTGTGCTTCCATCTGGTATAACTTTCCATTCTTAAAGATATCTATTTAGTATTTATTCAGTGCAGGTCTGCTTATTATGAAATATTTTAATATTCATATTCTGAAATATGTTTATTTCATCTTCAATCATGAAGAACAGTTTCACTTGCTACATATTGCTGTTTTGCTTTCTCAATTTGAAGATATAATTCAATTGCTTCAGGTTTCCATTGTTTCCATTGAGAAGTTAAATGTCATTCTTTTTGCTGCATCTGTGAAAATAGTCTTTTTTTCTCCATCTTGGAAGCTCTTAAGATTTTTAATTGTTAGAAGATTTATTATATTTTGCCTAGGTTATATTTTAGTAGTTTTAATTTTTCTTGGGCTTTGTATCATCTTTGTATCTGTTTTAGGTCTTTAGGCAATTTTAGAAAATTCTATGTCATTATTGTTTGTTTTTAATATTTTTTTTATTTATTTGACAGAGAGAGAGAGAATGCACAAGCAGGGGGAAGGGCAGGCAGAGGGAGAAGCAGGCTCCTAGCTGAGCAGGGAGCCCGATGCAGGAGTCAATCCTAGGACCCCAGGATCATGCCTTGAGCCAAAGGCAGACACTTAATGACTAAGTCACCCAGATGCCCCATGTCATTATCTCTTTTAGATAATGATACTATTTCATTCTTTTGTCTTTTCTTTTCTATTTTTTTTTTAAAGATTTATTTATTCATCCTGGAGAGAAGAGGAGTGGGAAGGGGAGAGGGAGAGAGAATCTCAAGCAGACTCTATGCTGAGCACAGAGCCTGACATAGGGCTAATCCCATGACCCTGAGATCACAACCAGAGCTGAAATCAAGAGTTGGAATCTTAACCAACTGCACCATCCAGGCACCACATTCTTCAACCTGTTCTTTTGAGAATCAAACCAGTCATATGTAACACTTTTTCATCATATGCAATGTGCATATTTTCCCCTGTATTTTCTGTCTTTGGCTTCTACATACTTAATTCTCGGTATTTTAAGTTATTTTGAACTTATAAATTCTTTCTCCAGTTTTGCCTAATGTGCTGCTAAAGCTATCTGTTGAGTTCTTACTTTGTTATGATACATGAAATTCTCCATCTTGTTTTTAACTTCTTGAATATATAATTATACCAAAGCCCATGGCTAATGACTTTATTATTTGAATCTCTTTTTATAATCTTTTTTTTCTTTTCTTTTTTCTTTTGTTTTGTTTTCTGTCAAAATTTGAAATCTTATATGTCTGATTATTTTTGATGGAATGTCAGGCATCTTAAATTTAAAAAAAATGCAATGATAATGTCATCTTCTTTAGAAAGACTACATTTCTTTCTGCTAGGCAGCTAGACTAGAGGTTATGGTCGCTTTAATCTAATCAGGGTTGAGTGCTACCCTGGGGTTTTTGATGGCTAGTCTGCAGTTTATTTTAAAGGATACATTTTGGAATGCCAGATAAATCCTGGGTTATATAACAGGACTCTTGCTCTTTGGCAATCTCTGAATTCCGTGGTACAATGCTACTAGTCTACTGACAGTTCTGCTCAGCTTCCCAATCCCTCAGATATAGCTTTAAAGATTACCTCCCAGAAAAGGCAAAAAATAGTTTGAAGTTCTTGGCTGAAGTCTCTAAGCTTCTCTTCTTTACAATACTCTTGTGCTACAAACCCTATCTTCATTGGTAACGATTCAGTGTCTTCAAACAGATTTTTTTTTCATGTTTTTAGAGGAAAGCTTGAGCCAAAGAATCTTCTTCCACTAATATTAAAAGTGGAACAAACATATTTTTATTTTAAATGTAGTCACTTTGTGAGTCCTAACCAATTTGCTATTATTGTTATGAATTTTCTTTTTATAATTAATGTAATTGTTATACTTTTATACAATAATTTAAGGTAGCTATAAACTGGTATCAGGTATCAGGCAGTTTATCTGTGTTAGAAATCCCTGACCCAAAGAACCTAGCAACTATTTTTAATCTGAAAGCAAATATATATATACACATATATATATATGCATACACATACATACACATGCATACATATATATTAAAATGTGTATATATGTATATGTGTATGTATATATAAATTTATAGTTGATCTACTACTCTCAGTGGAAGCTATAGATTTATAATAAAACATTCCTTTGCCTTCATGTAAATAATAACTAAATTTCTTGTTTATATCATATAAATATTTTTCTTCTCAAATTCAAATAAGATATGCCTTAAGTGTCTACCTTCCTATGTTAAACCTTTCCCATATTTCTCAATTAGGAGGGATCTCTGTCAACTACAAATACTAAAATAGTTTATACCATTTATTTGATGCAATTCTGCATTATAGTATTAGTATTTAAGTTTCTTATTATATTCCCCACAGTAAGGGACACACTTTTTTTTTTTTTTTCTGTACAATAGACACCCAAGAAATTTACTTTGTGTGAATTGATAAATTTAACCTTCAGGTAAAATCTAGTGAATCTAGTCAGAATTAAACTTTATTTATTTATTTTTTTTAAAGATTTATTTATTTGACAGAGAGAGAGACAGCAAGAAAGGGAACACAAGCAGAGGGAGTGGGAAAGGGAGAAGCAGGCTTCCCGCTGAGCAGGGAGCCCGATGCGGGGCTTGATCCCAGGACCCTGGGATCATTACCTGAGCTGAAAGCAGACACTTAACGACTGGGCCACCCAGGCACCCCCAGAATTAAACTTTAAATAAAATAAAGGAATAACACTTGCTTAAGTATTTCCAGACTGTTTGCCCTGTACCATGGGCATTATGAGTACTTTGGCACTAAGACATAACCATTATTAGAGGAGTTTGCAGGTTAAGAGTTGCCCTTCTAATTTCTCATTGTGATTTTCTTAGCATTTTGTTAAAATCAGTGGAATATTTTATAATATGGATAATTGTATTAATCATATATTGGTTAGAAAGAAACAAGAATTATGTTCTCCTTTCCATTTCAGCCAATACTCACAATGGGTTATAACTAGCTCTAGACAAAAATGTTTTTGCTGGACCCCAGATAGCATAAAAAAGCCTTTTTGCATATTTAGCTATTTAGATTTTGGGAGGTAATTTCAGATCCTTGATTTATACAAAGAAATTCAGAGGAAATAATTTCCAAAAGTTTATACTGGGACTATACAGAGTTTTCCCAAATTCTAAATAACCAGTTGTCTCTAACAAGTACTGTACCACTACTTATTCTCATGACTTGTGATCCATGCCCCTTAAAAGAAAATTCAGAAACTAAACTCCCTGGATTTTTTTTTTTTTTGTAATTACTATAACAATGATTATTTTATGTTCTATTAATAAGTTAGATAACAGTGGGGTTTAAGCTGATTTTCTACCTTCAATATGTTTAACTCATTTTTGTTTTAGCTTTTTCATTCAAACCCCAAAACATTTTCACATTTGTCAATTTGAGAAATAATGGGTAATACAGGGTCTCATGTTTTTAAGAGAAAGATCATATTTATTTTCAAGCCAGATGTCTTTTGCTCTATTCATTTTTAATTTTTAATACCAAGATAGATTATTTTTCCTTTTCTAGCTATCTCATTTAACTGAAGCTAAGTTATTCTCATCTACAGAACATAAAATTTTTAATGGCTTACAACAAATGTTAAATTGCACCACTATAAACACCAATGCATTTTCTAACACACAAATAAATGTAATTCCATTTCCCTTCTCATGCTTTATAGAACTTTTAGAGAATTACTAGTATTCAGTCCTAAATTCATGAAGACTAGGTGGATTACTGAGATTGGGGCAAAGCACTTGTGGATGAAACAGTAATGGGTAGAGAATGATTTACAGTGACAACTAGTGTAGAGCCATCTGCTCAAAGAGACAAACAATCCCTAATTTCCACTTCATAATCCAAAAAGCTTTGAAAAACAACCTGATCAGAGCTAATTTTGTGACAAAATTTGACCTAAATTGGCTTGAGACTACTTCTCATTCTTTATTGACTCTATTCAGAAACTTCCTTTTCTTTATATTGATGATAATGTTTTATTACAAGGGCTTCTAAAAGGGGTGTAACATAATTAACAGCCTATGCATCAGATCACCTTTCTAAAATCTGAAAAAAAAATTTAATTCCAAAAAAAATTTGACTGCATGCATTTTGAGTAAGGTGTTGTGCACTTGGACTTACCAAAAATTGTTACTGAACATTTCAATATATGCATCCTGGAACACATGTGCTCATAGAACTTCCATCCCACTATAGCGAGCACAATGAAGATAAAATGTATGCTGTCTGAGTGATAAAGGCCTCAGGAGTATACATACAGAAAATCAGAAAAACAAGGATTTTGAAGTAAAAGGTAGGGTAGGGACAATTTAAATTCTAGAAATCCAGTGGGGCAGATGTTAAAAAAGGAGAGATTATTGCATTTGACAAAGTGGAAGGACTTGATTCAATGTCAATAATCCAATAGTAGTTTGTTAAAAAAAAAAAAAAATAGAACAGCCAAAGGATGGACTGGATTCCTCCAAAGGTAGATGGTGATATGTTTGTATTAGTACAGAACAGTAATATTTTTAGTATATCTTCTTCTCTATTTCGAAGCCATGATTTCTTTAGTATTCTCTCAACTTGAGTAAGCTCTTATTATAATGTCTTATTCTGTTCTCAGAAATAGTCCTTACAAAATGCAGTAATTATCTCTTGGTTATTTGACAGGCTAAATGTTAGGTTTAAGAAATTATATTGTGATAATTTTACACTCAAAGAACTAAATAAAAATTAACATTCTATTTCATGTCTTCCCTGCAGACAACCTTTTGGTATTACATGTGTTATTTAAAATAATTTTGAGTGGATGTTTTAGATAGTCTTTCTTTTTTTTAAATTTTCTGTTCACTTAAAGTTACACTTAAAAATAGAAATGAAAACTGAGATCTTTTTAGCAATTTTTTTTTTTTTGCAAGAGTTTAGCAATAAATAAAATCACCTTTAGTTGTATTTTAGAAAGGTACTAGCATAACCTAGGTGACTTCTTTGATTTGGACAATTTATAGTTTTCAAATTTGCAGTAACTGCAATGTTTGGGGGACTGCTTAATTATTCTTCTTGTGGAATGAATCCTACATATTGATTTACTTTGAATCTTTTGAAGTGCAAGGTGCTATATAAAATAAATATTGATTTTATATGAAACTAGTAAATGGAAAATCGGGCTATAGAACTACAGTATATGAAATAGAGCTGAAAGAAGCCTAGAAAAGACCTACCTTAGACAACAGCAGTAAAAATCACAGGCTCAACAGCTTGTCTGAAAGAGGCAGTTAGTTTATTCTTGAGCAAGCTTTTTTGAGATTACCCATCTGCAGGATGAGTATGTTAGTATGTGTCACCTCTTGATCATTAGGAATTGACATAATATTTGTAAAATCATTGTGATTTCCTTGGAAAAACATTATACATGCATGGAAATATTATTTAAGAATGATAAGTGGATGAAACCATAGTGATGCCTCTATCTTCATGTAACCTAAGAAAACTTTATCAAGGTTTTATCATATGACCATTGGACAGTGAGTTTCCTCTGATGTGAAATAAAAGGGCTAGAAGAAACTTTGGCTTTGTTATTTATTTATTTATTTATATGTATGTATGTGTATGTGTATGTAAAAGGATGCTCATGGAAGAAGAAGAATATTGCCTTTTAGATTAAATCATACAACATATCTACTTTCTTCTATTCATGAATGAAGTTGGGATAAATGGAACAAAAAGGAAGCCTGAAGAGCAACAACTAATAGGAAACATGTAGCTAAAAGCTGTGTTAAAAGAGTAAAAAAGAAAAAAAAAAAATGGTTGTAAGTATTCTGAATTGGTGAAATTGACAAGGGGTTTATAATTTTGAATGACAGCCATTTTTAAACAGCAATTAGCAGGGCCAATTCCTCCTTGAATCATATACTTCTCTTGCTCTTACAGCAGTGGGATCATTCTAAAACATATGTAATTAAGATACTAAGATTAACTTTAGCTACAACTAGCTAATTGTGCATTGAACTTCACAAAATATAATTTAATTAATTAAAATAGTAGAATGGAAACATCGCTGGTCTTTCCTGTCATTAGATACTGATCTACATACTTTCAAATGTTTTCACTAACATAATTTTTTTTTTTTTTCTATTGCCTGTTCTGAACAAATGCCATTCTAAAATAGAAATGTCTGTCATGGGCATGTTTCATCTTACATTAGGTACCATACTTCTCACCTATGATTTGCAGAAATTTTTATTTTTCATACCTACGTACTATACTTGACTCTAGTGTTTCCTTACAGACAAAGGACGTGCTTTAAATGGAGCAATTGTTTAGAGAGTGCCTTGTTTCTGAGCCCTACTAGCAACACTGTCAATATATCTACTGTCTGATGGAATAGTAATTCTACACATCAGCTACTGAAACTTGCTCATGTCATCCATAAAATGCCAATGGACACAGGACTTCCAGTGAATATTCTGGGAATTTTGCTGTTTGAGCATATATCTTCGTAACATAAATATTATGAAGCAGGGGAATGTCACTACAACTCTTCAAATCAAATGAGAACTACCTTGATGCTATTGTAGACAGAAAAGATGATGCTTTGAAACATCTTTTTGTTTGAAAATACAAACTTTTTCCCTAAGGTACAATTTCAAAGAATCTTTAAGATTTAAAGCAATGGGTAACAGCAATTGTTTCTAATTGTTTTACATATTCTGTACTTTTGAAAAATGTTTCCTTCAGAAATGAGCTGGAGACTCTTAACTAATATATTCATCCAAATCTGAGATCTAATTAGCACTTCGAAAAGCACGGTAAGAGCAAGGGTTTTTTATCATATTATATGCTACTTAAACCTGAGATATTTTTCTTTAACTATTTCCACTGAGGAATGCTAGTATTTCAATTTTCACATTTTATTAATCTTCATTACATAAAATATACTGAAAAATAGTAATATTGATTGCACCATGTAACAGTTTTAAATTGTTTTCATTTTACTCTCGTGTATATTTACTGACTTTCTTCATTAATTTATTCATGGTTTTAGATGCTGAGAATACAGTGCCCTGTATACAGACTAGCACCCTACCTTCAGGGACTGCATGTTCTGGTTCAGAGGTAAATAAACATATTAAATATGTCATAAGAAAACTATCAGATGGTAATACATTGTATGCAGAGCAGTGAAATTCAGTGATGCTTTAGAAAGGGACTTAGTGGCTACTTTAGATTCAGAGGTTAGGGAATGTTTGTCTTCTTGGTTTAGGTGATAGCATTTAAGTGAGATTTGAATGGTCAGAAGGATATGTGCTAAGGAGATAAAAGATTCCAGGAAGAAGAAAAACCTGGAGCAAAGGCTTAAGGCAGGAGCAAACAAGGTGCATTGAAAGAATAGCCAGAAAACTGAGGTACCTGACATGTAATTGGTACTTAGGAGAGAGATACAAAATGAGAATGTCAAGGTTAAGATGGAAAGATCACTCAGGGCATTGTAATCTTAGGACGACAGTTGTGTTTAAGTGTGATAGAAAACCACTGGAGCCTTTGAAAAAGTAACATTAAAGCTTCTCTATAGTAAATAGATGAGTAGAGAATAAATGATAAAGGCAAGGACAGCAGTTGTGAAGCTATTGTTTCAGCAGAAGAAGACTATAACTCTTGTTAGGGTGGAAGGACTGGAAATGAAAAGAAGAGGACATATTTGGGATATACTTGGGATATACAGACAGTGAGATCTGCTAATGGATGGGATGTGGGAAATAACAAATGATAAAAGTAAAACTAGACATTTCGGAATAAGCAACTTTATGTGCAAAGCAATTTTGTGGCAAATGACAATGGTTCAGACAGATCTACTGAATCTCACCATGGCATCTTAATACTTCTAGATTCAACACATTGACTAACACTCAAAACTTAGACTTAATACTCAACACTTAGACTCAAGACTCAAAATTTTGATTCAGTATACACGGTTAATCAGATCTTATTTTATCTTGAAACTGTCTTTTGGTAGAATTAGTGCATTCTAGGGGTGCCTGGGTGGCTCAGTTGTTAAGCGTCTGCGTTCGGCTCAGGCCATGATCCCAGAGTCCTGGAATCGAGCCCCGCATCGGGCTCCCTGCTCAGCGGGAAGCCTGCTTCTCCCTCTCCCGCTCCCCCTGCTTGTGTTCCTGCTCTCGCTATCTCGCTCTCTGTCAAATAAATAAAATCTTTAAAAAAAAAAAAAAAAGAAGGGCGCCTGGGTGGCTCAGTTGGTTAAGCGACTGCCTTCGGCTCAGGTCATGATCCTGGAGTCCCTGGATCGAGTCCCGCATCGGGCTCCCTGCTCGGCAGGGAGTCTGCTTCTCCCTCTGACCCTCCCCCCTCTCATGTGCTCTCTCTCATTCTCTCTCTCTCAAATAAATAAATAAAATCTTTAAAAAAAAAAGAATTAGTGCATTCTATAGTTAAAATTAATCCAGATAGTGCCATAATGAGCCTTACTCAGGTTAATTGCAGTTATAAGACAGAAAAACTGAAAAATATCTTTAAACCTTATTTCAAGTTAATTCAGAGAAGCAGCCTCCATGCCTGTTTTTCCAAGTCTCATTGAAGAATATGTGCATTTCTACAACATTTCAGTTTAGCACAATGTATCTTTCCAATGTCAAAAAAAAAAAAGTGATATCTGGCTTATTTCTTATTTGGACAAAATATATAGCTCAATTTCTAAAAGAGAAAATAAATTTACGCCCACACAATAAATCAGAGTATAATATATTTTTTAAAGCTTTTATCTATTTATTTGAGAGAGAGAATGAGATAGAGCATTAGAGGGTCAGAGGGAGAAGCAGACTCCCCGCCGAGCAGGGAGCCCCATGTGGGACTCGATCCCGGCACTCCAGGATCATGACCTGAGCCGAAGGCAGTTGCTTAACCAACTGAGCCACCCAGGCGCCCCAGAGTATAATATTTAAAAGCAAAATGCAGTAATAATTCATGTTAAAACAACACAAAATATTTTCAAAACTGTGGTGTTTGTGCTTTCTACACCAGTATATACATTTTATAAGTTGGCATAAGAAGGAAATAACTTAAACTATAATGACAAAATAACAGTAAAAAAATGCCTTAAATATAGATTTCTATAATTAAAAATTATTGATAGGCCTTTCATACACAGAATTTCATTTAATAAAATAAATATTTGAGTGGAACTCACCCAAAATATAGAAGGCTTTAAAATCATATAAGGAAAACGGACACAAAAGATATATGACTTTAACTGTTAACATGAAATCTAAAAAAGAAATTCTTTAACTTTTGTCTACAAATTCACGCCACTATAAAGTTGTGGTCTTTAACGTCAACATCTCCACATCAGTGCTAAGTATCATACTGGATTTCCAGGACCAATTCTAATATCAATTTTCTGGACCAGGCATCTCCCCATAAGCAGATCGTAAGACAAGGATTTGAGTTTAACATATTTGTTTGACAGGTGAAATAGGCAAGTTAAGAAAGTCAAAAAAGAGTGTTATGTGTCCAGTTACTACTGTGAGCAACTGGAGCTTGATCTTCCTGGAAAATCTGGGATGTCAGCCTTGCCTCAGAATTGTTCTGAATAAGAAGTGAGAAAGCTAGGATGTATGTATCTTCTTCCACTTGAAATTAGCTGATAGCTACCTGTGGGAGCATTGAATCCCTAGCACTCAATGCCTAGCCCCTCATGTGGACCAACAGAGAGCCCTCAGATGCAGAGTCACAAGTGCCATGGGAGGAAGTCATCATCATTAAAAAGAGACTCAGTCTTTTTTTTTTTCTCTTGATTTTATAGGAATCACAATTTACTACAAAACTATCAGAAAATTATTGCAAAGATTTCAAGGTCTGGAATATATAGTAGGCATGAGCTGGGAGTGGATTTTGGCTCCAGGCTTTAGGTCTTGGTATCTATGTAGAAAGGAATATATCACAAGTCTAAATTTTTTAGCATACATGATGAGAAACAACCATCAGCATACATAAATTAAACAGCATAATTAAAGTCTACTGAACATTAAATACGAAGCAAATATAGTTTTCACCTTTGTCTTAGTCCATTGGGTTGCTATAAGAAAATATCACAGACTAGGTAGCGTATAGAAAATAGAAACTTATTTCTTACAGTTCCGGTGGTTTAAAGTCTGAAATCAGGGTGTCAGTGTGGTCAGGTGGTCTTTCCTCACAGGTCACACCTTTTTGCTATGTTCTCACATGGTAGCAGAAGGCCAGGGAGTTCTGTGGAGTCTCTTTTATAAGAGCACTAATTTCTTTCATGAGGATTCCACTCTCATTGCATAAACATGCCCCCAAAGCCCCAGTTACATGTACCACCATTTTGGGGGGTGAAGATTTCAGTATATAAAATGGGGGAGGGTAGCACAAACGTTCAGATCACTGGAAACTTGAAGCATTTCATGTCTTTTATGTGGGTTATACTACAAAATCCGATGGTTTAGTGAATTAATTTCTAAACAACTCAATCTTTTTCCTTCATTACATATTCAAAAAATGTTTTGTCAAATAAAGAAATGGTTGCTAATTTTTTTCAGTACACCAAAGACCAACCCATTTAAGGATGGTTTTGAGTGTTTTCACTCTCAAAACATTGAAAGATACTAATATATATATATATAGTTTCATTTATATAATGAAAATAAATTTTTACACAATCAACAGAAACCAGGTTTTGAGTGTTTTCACTCTGAAAACATTGAAAGATATTATATAATATATATATATTTTAAGTTTCATTTATATAACGAAAATAAATTTTTACACAATGAACAGAAACACAGCAAGTTGTGTTTCTTTGAGAAAAAAATATATATATATTTTAAATATTTTATTTATTTATTTGAGAGAGAGAGTGAGAGAGAGAAAGAGCACAAGAGGGGGGAGCGGGAGAGGGAGAAGCAGACTCCCTGCTGAGCAGGGAGCCCGATGCGGGACTTGATCCCGGGACTCCAGGATCATGACCTGAGCCGAAGGCAGTCGCTTAACCAACTGAGCCACCCAGGCGCCCGAGAAAAATATTTTCAAATACATTTTTGTATTTTTTTAATAGTCTGATATACATATGTAACAAGTTTTATGGCACTGTAACCAGAATCAAATAAAAAAAAATTGAAGGAAAAAGGTGGGAAGGAAACTAATTGATTTTTATTGAGTTCCTTTCTATCTCCAAGCTGACAAATTTGCACTATTTGTCTGTTATTCGGCTGCCAGCTCTAACTTGTTTGCACAGTCAAAACACCGTATTATTGCACAAGACGCCAGTGAAGGCATATGGTATAATGGTCAATTCCTCGCTATTTCAAAAAAATATCTCTTAAGGCCAAAGAGGGGGGATAAATAATCCAGAGTATGAAACACACACACACTATATATATATATATATATATATGTATGATAACCTGGAAGTGTATTAGCTCTGTTTATATAAGGAAATTAGGGATATTTAAATTCTTTATTGCTGGTTTCACTTACTTAACAAAATTCTATCCAATTAACATTTTCAAAATCATTACATATAATTTTTTTTAATAATAAAATTTCTTCTGAAATCATGGAAGTCAAATAAACTAAAAGTCAAGGTATCTGGGTGGCAACTGGGTGCTCAGTCAGTTAGGTGTCTGATTTTTTATTTCAGCTCAGGTCATGATATCAAGGTTGTGTGATCGAGCCCCATGTTGGGCTCTGCATGGGGCATGGAGTCTGCTTAAGATTCTCTCTCTCCCTCTCCCTCTGCCCCTCCTCTATCCCCCTCAAAAAAAAAAAAAAAAAAAAAGAAAGAAAGAAAGAAAAGAAAAAGTCATGGTATCTGGAAAAACAGATAGTTAAACAAATGAGAATTAAGAAAGGATAGAGGGATGCCTGGGTGGCTCAGTCAGTTAAGTGTCTGCCTTCTGCTCAGGTCATGATTCCAGGGTGCTGGGATCCAGTCCCTCATCTGGCTCCTTGCTCAATGGGGAGCCTGCTTCTCCCTCTGCTTGCTGCTCTTCCTGATTGTGTTCTCTCTATTTCTCTCTCTCTGACAAATAAATAAATAAAATCTTTAAAAAGAAAGGATAGAGCTTGGGGTGCTCAGATGGCTCAGTTAGTTAAGCAGCCAACTCCTGGCTCAAGTCATGATCTCAAGGTCCTGGGATCAAGCCCACCATCAGGCTTCCTACTCAGTGGAGATTCTGCTTCATTCCTTCTTTCTCTCCTTCTACTCCTCCTGCATGCTCTCTCTCTATCTCTCTCTCAAATAGATAAATCTTAAAAAAAAATCAGTATATTTACTGATAGAGTGAAGATTAACAATAGGAGAAATATAAAAGGATACTGGAATTTATATAGACTTATATTTTATTCATTCTGCAAAAATATATTGAGTGGCTACTATGTGCAAAGAATCTTAAAGCTTTATTTGACTATAAGAATGGTGAAATTTTATAATATTCATAATTTTATTTACCAAATTTGTGAGTCTGTCAGAATTTTCCCAAGAATCTCAGAGGTGGCTTTTGAATCTAGGGTATAGAGAAAAGTGAAGGATTCTATATAGAAAGAAAAGCACAGTCTTTGATATAGAAAAATAGGAGACTATTGAAAAAGTTTGAAATAGGTGCGCCTGGGTGGCTCAAGTCGGTTAAGCGTCTACCTTCTGCTCAGGTCATGATCCCAGGGTCCTGGGATCAAGTCCTGCATAGGGCTCCCTGCTCAGCGGGAAGCCTGCTTCTCCTTCTGCCCCTCCGTGGGACTCGATCCCAGGACCCTGGGATCATGACCTGAGCCAAAGGTAGACACCTGAATGACTGAGCCACCCAGGCATCCCAGTCTAGTCACTGTTATTATGCTTCTCCAGCATGTTTCCAAAAAACAGATTGGTCATAAGAATCATGTGGGGTGCTTGGTAAGTCTCTATTTTCCACATACCATGTAAAAATTATGATCAAGTGAATAGAACACACTACTTAAATGCCTTCTTTAACCTGAAAGCCTATTTCTGTAGTGACTACATTTTTAAGACAAAAACAATCTGTTGTAAAGGATGAGACTATGGGATGGAATACTTTCCCATGGGAACAATTTCCCTGTAAGAACTTACTGCTTAAAGTTCAAGTAAAAAATTAGACCTCCAATTATGCAACATCAGGATGCAGCATTTTTTTTTTCAAGCAATTCTAAATCCAGTCACAACCTATTTTCAGATGCTTTCATTTCCAATATTTTTTTCAACCTAGTCTTCTAGATTTTGCTACAAGGATGTGAATGAAATAAAGGATATTATCATTGCAGTTTAAAGTTGACACATCCTGGTTTCAGATAATGTCAAAAGCTTTTCAGAATGTTTCCATGTAATGTGTAAATTAATTAAAAGTTAATGAGAGCAAATTAGTTGAAGTTTCTCATTGGTAATTATATCTGCAATGTCAAAGACAATGCCAGTAACAAAGAAGATAATACATGTTTACTAGATAAATAAATTATGATACATATTTGTAATATTTGAAATAAATTTGGTCAAAGTCAAATGCATGAATGCCGGCCATCGAATGTATTAGCAGATTGCATAGTCCCAGATTTATGGAACATTATTTTAATGAATGCAAAAAAAAATGTGCATGTGTGTATGTTTAAAGCATGGAATTATCTCTAGGTAGACAGTGCTTAGAGCAGAAGAATATGACTGGAATAAAGAGTTGTGTCAGAAATAACGTAACTAGAGAAAAAATAGGAAAAAATACTTTTAGGGATAATAGAACATCTTCGAGAGAACAAAGGAAAAGAAGCCTTAAAATATTTATAAAAGAGAAAATGGTATGAAGAATGCATTAGCTTAGAAAATGCAAGCCTCATTCTCAATAATTTATGTCCCCAAAACAATGGCAAGTGGAAGGTGATTTTTTCCCCCAGCTTTACTGAAATATAATTGACATATAACTATGATTTTTTTTATGGTTTTAAAATATTTACTTTTGCATAGGTAATAAGTGCACTTTTTCAAATTTAGAAGGTATAAGAAAATGTAGAATGAAACATTGTCTCCCTCCCACCCCATTCCTTGGCTCCTTAGTTACCTGCCCCAGGAGCCCCAGGGCTCCAGATAGCTTTTGTGTATATCCTTCCACACCCATCTTGCACTGCAATATGGCTGGTGTTTAGGATTCTAATCCTGTTGTTACCCTTTTCTGCTAGTCACTCTTTTTCTTTTACTGAGAAATAAGCCTGAATAACATGCTCATTAGTACTAATGAATAATGACTTAATTGCTTTCTTATTTGCATCTAATCATATAAAGGTCTTCAATATATCAAACAACTTGAGATTGGCATGTTTGGAGGATTAAAGTTTGTTCTTTTGAAGAACTCTATCATAGTCATTTATTACTTTTAGAAATTTGTAGTTAAAAGAGAAAAAAAAAAAGTATTCCCAGAGATAAAGAATACTATTAGCATTTAGAGAAGTTAATCTTGAGAACACATATATTTTTTATTATTTTTTAATATTTTTTTTTTAATTTTTTTTTAAAGATTTTATTTATTTATTTGACAGAGTCACAGCGAGAGAGGGAACACAAGCAGGGGGAGTGGAAGAGGGAGAAGCAGGCTCCCCGCGGAGCGGGGAGCCCGACGCGGGGCTCGATCCCAGGATCCTGGGATCATGACCTGAGCTGAAGGCAGACGCTTAACGACTGAGCCACCCAGGCGCCCCTGAGAACACATATATTTTTTAATATTTATTTTCCGAAACATTTATTAGGTGGCTCTGGATTGCCAATCAAACAATTTTAAAAACCAGAAAAGATGGGGTGCCTGGGTGGCTCAGTCAGTTAAGCATCTGCCTTTGGCTCAGGTCATGACCCCAGGATCCTGGGATAGCGTCCCACGTCAGGCTCCGTGCTCAGCAGGGAGTCTACTTCTCCCTCTCCCTCTGCTGCTCCCCCTGCTTGTGATCTCTCTCTCTGTCAAATAAATAAATAAAAATCTTAAAAAAAAACCCAGAAAAGTTTAACCAGAATATTTTATGAATTAATAATCTATTCAAGTGATATAAAAATCAACTGATACTGACCTACAAACAAAAATTATGTGTATGTATAATACATATAAACAAAGCTATATCCATGTTTTAATTTAACAGAATAGCCCAGGGGAGGGCTGGACCTAAATGCACCTCTATCAAGAGATTCATGATATTCTTCTCTAGACTCTCTCCTCCCTTTTATCACTTCATGTCCAGGATAGCTAATCTCATAGAAGAAATAGTGCAGGCCCCTACTAAATCTGCTCACTCCATACCATTTAGAAAAGAGAACATCTATTCTGGTCCTATTATGGAGACAGAGAAAATGCTTTTTTACAAAAGCCCCAGCAAATATATACTCATGTGTCACAGGCCCGAGTTGAGCCATATAGCCTCATTTTCATCAATTAGTTAATGTGTTGAGGTTACACTGGGGTGGGAAGGAGTGAAAGATCATGATTAATTTGAGCTCACCCCTGAGCTAATTATAGAGTTTGTTCCACTGGAAACACAAGGCTACAAATGGGAGAGTTGAGCATTCCCAAAGAAACATGGAATAAAAAGAAGATGGCAATGGCTAATGCAGAGAGAACAAATGTCCACAACAAAACTACACAAAGAAATTGGAAGTCATTACTTTTAAGGTAAAATTCATGGATATATCTAACAAGCATTCTGAACTGTGGCAAAAATATGGGCTTTCATTCACATTTTAAAGCTAAGTATATTTCTCTTGTATATATAGGAAAAAATTATTATTTTAATAACATTGGGCAGCCTAGGAGGCCCCAACAGAGAACTTTTACAAATAGATTTTTTTTATTGACTTAGGATAAATTTAGCAAAGAAATTCAAGTACATGAAAAGTTATTTTTCAAAAGGCTGGTGGCCAGCAGTTCTCAGTTTCTGCAGAGGATGCAACCAGGGGACATGTGTTTAGGTTGGAGCACAAATGATTTGTAGATAATATAAGTAGGACTTTCATGTAAGTGGAGTTATTAAATCCTAGGATGTTTATCAAGGAATGTTCTGGAATTTACTCTGGAGGCTTCTATGAAATAATTTTTTTTCCTATTAATATGATTCAAAGAAATTGTGCTAAAAAGATAAACTGGACAACTTTTTAATAAATATTTAATAAACATTGATTTTTTTTAAGATTGATATTTTAAGCTGAAAAAAATCAGCCAGGAGTAGACTAAACAAGATAAATCTTTTTCCAAATAGAATTAAACCTCCAAGTCCTTATTTGGTATACTAAGTCAGCAAAATAGGAGTGATTATATTTTAGAGATTCCAGCAAATGTTACCTAAAATATCAGCTTAAAATCTTATATTTAAATTGTTACCTTTTAAACAAAATCTTTTTAGCATGTAAATACCTTTGATGCAGAATTTTTAGACCTTGGGAGTAGTTCCTTCTATGAAATTAAGACCAATAGTTTTTCTAATAGCATAAAAGCAACCATTTTTCAGTTCTGTACAATTTAAGTCATATTAGTATACATTAGTCATATTAGAAACCAAAATTCAATTCTACTAGTCAGGGAACTTGTGTCAAGTAATTATTGGATATAACATTACTGTTATTGCTCATAGCTATGCATGTGTCCCAATGAGAAAGTAGCATTTACTTCAGAAGGGAAATGGAAAGCAAGAATATTCCAACTGGCAATCAAAAATCCATTAGAACCAATATTGTTTTCCTTCTCTTTTAGGTTTGCAATAGTTCCACATTTTGCTTTTGTATTCTGACTATGCATAATTTGCACCCTACAGCCAACATCTAATTTTTACCTTGTGATAGCAAAGGCCCATAATGGCAGTGAAGTAAATAATGCTTCCTTTCTAGCATTAGAAATTATAGGATATGGAAATAAAATTTTTGAATTTACATGATTTACCCATGAAAGCCAATATTAGAAATATTTACATGTGGAAATTTGGGAATGGACTTTAAGATTTCCATAGTTATGAAGAAATGTTGCTCTTCTTAAATGAATAATTAATTCAGTACTGGTATAATTCATCTCTGTGATTAAATTATTATAAACAAAAAATAAATGCCTAGTTTTTTTTATTTTGAGTAATATTTAGTAACAGTTTTGTGTGTGTATGTGTGGGGGGAATCAGCATTCTGGCAAAACTGAATGAAAAGAAAGTGGTAGATTATTATCTTGCTAAACTATGTCTAGCAAGAAACAGTTTTGATGAAAACAAATGGAAAACCGTAAATATTTATTTTCCATGATTAGTTTAGCTAACCACTGTCATCCTTTTTAGGATTCAAATGCATGATAAGCTATTTTGGATTTCTAAGACTATCAGAACACTGAGAAGTCTAACCTAAGACAGCAGTTATTTCTACTCAGAGAAAATAGAACCATAGAGTTGATTCAAGATTACTAAATTATCTTATGACTTACAAATGCACAGTTGTAAGAGACTTTGATGCAAAATGATCTGAACAGTAAGAGCAGCACTATCTCATTCTATCTCTTCAGATGATTTCTTAAATCCATTTTATGTAAACAAACCCTACATCCTTTGTTTTCTATTGCCAACTCTGCTTAAGTATCGTATATTTAATGCTTTATTCACGTAGTAAATATAAATGTACAAATTCATCCATAAGTATTAACATTATTTTGGCTCTTAAGAATATACCAGTTGCATTTTAGAATCCTATAGGTGGAAAATTTCTGGTGTACTATTGCCAAAGCATCGAAGTTACCCCCCAAAAAACTCTGGACATTTCTCTTTTCAATATTGGTTTCCTGTACCATAACCAAGAATACTTGTTTTCAAACTCTGTACTGCAGAAATCTGTGTGTGAATTCCCATGTCCTTAAGGAAACTAATTTTCTAGAATCATGATGCCTCAGAAATGATCACCAATATCATTACAGCTATCCCCAACCTTTGTCATTCTTACCTATGGGTACAGTGTGACTCCGAGGAAGTCTTTGTTTTGGTTGTCCTCAATGATAAACGTCAAGCTCCTGCTATTCTGAAGAGCAGTGAGATTCATGCTGAAAAAACCTATAGTTATATAAGACTCATTTCCTGACTTGTTAAGAAAACCCTAAATATGGCAGCAGGATTATAAATCCTGATTTTGAGAAAGACCTAAACACAAGATGAAGATACATGTTCTACTTCTTTTATACAACTATTTTAGGAATATTGCATTTCAGAGTAATATGTGAATACAAAATAGAACTATGGCAAACAAAGAAATAAAAACTGTTATTTACTCAGGACCTTGTCACTATGCTACTTTTCCTTAACTGGGTTACTTCTATTGAACTTCTTAATGTGCTTTACTTTATTCAGTTCTCTTATTCTGTGAAATATGTAATAAAAATATTAAAATAATATTAAAAATATAATTTCCAACTTATATTTGAGGGAACTGACTGATTTAAAGTCAGACAGATGATAATAAGGGCTGAAGGACAGTAGAATCAAGGTTTACTAAAGAGAAATTACAGGATCCATCCACTGGCACAATTCACAGATTTAATCAATGTATCTTAAACCATTTCTTTAAAAATATGACAACTTTTAAAAATAAATTGGGTCTGTCTACTATGCCATTAAATAATTCTGTATTCTCTCCTACACGTTAGTTGTCAGCAAATAATAGCTCCCCGATGACTGAGGAAACAGCATGAGCAATGTATAGAGGTATGAGTCATCAAGGATTAGACATCATGGTCCATAAATTTCAGGAGTAATCCTAGTGAACAATGAAGAAGGAATGACTGTAGAAGTCTTATACTTTGGTAAATGTCTTACACTTAATCCTGAAGAAAATGATAAAAAACTAAAAGAAAAAAAAGGAAGACAATCATGTTTACAATTAATATAGATAATTTGCTTGCTCTTTGGAGAAAGAGATTGAAGAATATGAGCCTAGAGGTAAAGCCAGTTAGAGAGTAGTTGTAATGATTCAAGGCAAGAGCTGCATGATGATTATGGCAGAATAGACAAGGAGGAAAGCAATTCCAAACTCAACTCAGTCAAAAAAGGGAAAGAAAATATTGCATCTAAAATTATAAATTTTCTTTCTTACTCATTCACTCATTCTCATTTTTTTCTTTTTTTTCAGTTCACCAGTGTTATCGGTAGGCCCTTCACACTTTCATTTGTGCCATAAATTATCTTTAGTCTGACATTTTTCACAGAATTCTTCATCTATAAGATGTAATTAAAACTTAGCTCCCAATACTGCTTCTGTTATAGGTAACTCCAAAGACAGTGGTTCTCCTCCCACACCTCATAACTCAAGAGGTTTGGTTGTCCATCATTAGTTCCAAATCATTACTCTTCTTCCCCCTACAAGCCCTTCTAATTTTGAAGTTCATGCCCCTGGCGTTTCCATTCTCTACCTTTCTCATTATACCTGTCCATGGCAGTATTTGTCAAAGTACGGACCTCAAATCCCTGGTAGTCTCTAGCATCCTAACACATGATCCCCTAATACATGATGCTACCACTTTTTTTACGTTTTTTTTTTTTTTTTAACTTACTTAAGTTATCTTTGCACCCAATGTGGGGCTCGAACACACGACCCCAAGATGAAGAGTCAGATGCTCTATCAACCAGCCAGGTGCCCTAAGATGCTACCACTTTAAAAGCTAATGAGACAACGAAATTGTATTCACATTGGCTTGATTGCTCATATTTTATTCCTAATTACTCTGGCTAGCCCTTTCAATACTATGTTAAATAAAAGTAGTGGGAGTGGGCATCCTTGTCTTGATGCTATTAGAAGAAAATTCTTCAGCTTATCATCATTGAGTATGATGCTAGCTGTGGGTTTGTCATATATGGCCTTTATTATCTATGTTCCCTTTATATCCAGTTGGTTGAGAGATTTTATTATAAATGAATGCTGAATTTTGTTAAATGCTTTCCTGCATCTATTGAAATGATCATACAATTTTTTAACTTGCATTTTGTTAATGTGGTATATCACATTGATTTGTGGATGTTGAACCATTTGTGCACCACTAGAATAAATGCTACTTGATCATGGTGTTTGCTCTTTTTAGTATATTCTTGAATTTGGTTTGCTAATACTTTGCTGAGAATTTTTGCATCTTTGTTCATCAAGGATATTGGCCTGTAAATTTCTTTCTTTCTTTTTTTTTTTTTTTAAAGATTTTATTTATTTGACAGAGAGAGACACAGCCAGAGAGGGAACACAAGCAGGGGGAGCGGGAGAGGAAGAAGCAGGCTTCCCGCGGAGCGGGGAGCCCGATGCGGGGCTCGATCCCAAGACCCTGGGATCATGACCTGAGCCGAAGGCAGACGCTTAATGACTGAGCCACCCAGGCGCCCGGTAAATTTCTTTTTTTAAATAGTGTCCTTGTCTAGTTTTAGTATCAGGATAATGCGGGACACATAAAATGAGTTTGGAAGTATTCCATCCTTTTTTATTTTTGAAGAGTTTGGGAAGGATTGGTATTGTTTTCTTTTTTATATGTTTGGTAGAATTTACCAGTGAAACCATCTGGTCTTGAACTTCTGTTTGTTGGGAATGCTTTTGATTACTTATTTAATATTCTTGTTAATAATCCCTCTGTCAGATTCTTTTTTTTTTCATGATTCAATCTTGATAGATTATATGTTTCTAGGAATTTGTCTTTTCTAAGTTGTTTAATTTGTTGGCAAAAAATTGTTCACAGTTGTCCCTTATGATCTTTGTATTTCTGTGGTATCAGCTATAACATCTCCTCTTTAATTTTTCATTTGATTTGAGTTCTCTTTTTTTCTTGGTAAGTCTAACTAAAGGTTTATAAGTTTTGTTTATCTTTTTTCAAAGAAACAGCTCTTAGTATCATTGATATTGTCTGTTGTCTCTTTTAGTCTCTATTTAGTCTTTTTATCTCTCTTGTATTATTTACACTCTAATCTGTTATTTCTTTTCTTTTTTGCTAACTTTGTTTTTCTATCCCTAGTTCCTTAAGGTGCAAAGTTATCTTGTTTGAGATTTTTCTTGTTTTTTGAGATAGGAATTTATCACTATGAACTTTCCTCTTAGAACTGCTTTATCTACATCCCATACATTTTTTGTATGTTGTATTTTCATTTTCATCTGTTTCAAGTTTTTTTTAATCTTTTAATTTTTTCATTGACCCATTGGTTAATCATAGCATATTGCTTAATCTCCACATATTTTTGAATTTTTCAGTTTTCTTCTTTATAATTGATTTCTAGTTCATACCATTGTGTTTGGAAAGATGTTTGATATGATTTCAATTTTCTTAAATTTATTAAGATTTGTTTTATGACCTGTCATATGATCTGTCCTGGAGAATGTTCTAAGTGCACTTGAGAAGAATGTATGTTCCATTGCTTTTGAATGATATGTTTTGCATGTCTTTTAAGTTCATCTGATCTCAAATGTTTAAGGCCTGTGTTTCCTCATTGATTTCCTGTCTGGATGATCTATTCATTGATGAAAGTGATATATCCCCTACTATTACTTCATCACTGTGTATTTCCTCCTTTAGGTTTGCTTTATATATTTAGATTCTTCTATGTTTGTTCAACTGACACTTTTATCATTTGTAATGAGTTTTTTTGTAATAACCTTTTTTTGTCTCTTATTACAGTCTTTGTCTTAAAATCTATTTTGACTGATCTAAGTACAGCTACCCCAACTTTCTTTTAGTCTCCATTTCATGGAATATCTTTTCCATCTTTTCACTTTCAGTCTGTTAGTGTCCTTCCATCTGAAGTGAGTTCGGTAAGCAGCATATAGACTATTTTTTGGTTTTATATCCATTCAGTCTCTTAAGCCATCTTTACTCTCTTTAATTTTTTCTTCCTTTTGCTGCTCTGATTGTGTGAGTTCCACTTCCTTGTCTTTTGAGTTAATTGATCCTTTATTCTGTTTCATCTAGTCTACTCTTGAAATTTTCCATTGTATCTTTCAGCTTAGTTATTGTATTTTTCAGCTCTGTGATTTCCCTTTGGTACTTTCATATGGTTTCTCTTTGTTGAAATTATCACTATAGTCATCCATTCTTTTCCCAAGTTTGGTAAGCGTATTTATGACCATTATTTTGACACTTTATCAGGAAAATCACTGATCTTCATTTTATTAAGGTCTTTTTCTGAGGTTTTATCTTGTACCTTCATTTGTAATATATGGCTCTATTTTTCTATTTTCCCTTGAATCTCTGAGCTGGTTTCTATGCATTAAAGAGCCTCCTTTCCCAGTCTTGAAGGAGTGGCCTCAGAGAAAGATAAATCTTATTGTTCAACCATGCCCTAGCTCTTGGTTGTCTTTCAAATCTCTGTGATTTCCCTACCAATTATTCTCAGTGATTCCCAGTAGTGGAGGGTATGTGAGACCTGTTAGTGTCCCACAGGGGAGGATTTCAGGCAGCACCTAGATGTGAGTTGTTTGGAACCAGAACCTCAGGCAGTAGCTTTTAAAGTATGCTTATATACCCCTTTCAGGGGAAGAGTAGAGATGGGCACGTCTGTCTGCTCCCTCTGTACTGAGTCCTGGGGTGGTAGCCAGTAAAGAACTGTTTATTACCATCCCATCAAACCACGAACAGAAGACCTGTTGGCGACCAGAGTTAGGCTATCAAGGAACGTGTCCTCTGGGTGGCAGCTACAAAAGCCACAGTACCAGACTTATACATGAGCTTATTTCTCAGAGATACTGGCAACTTGCTGACTTCTCTGGTCTCTGGAGAAAACCGTAGTTAGCCCCTACATGTGTGTTTAATTAGAAGCCTGCCCTATAGGCTGAAGCTGTGAAAATAAGCTGATAGTCTTCTTTCACAGACTGTTTCAGTCTGCCTGCCTCTCTTCTGTGCCCTGGCATGTAATCAGTTAGCAACTATTTCTTCATTTGTTACAGTCATATGGGACCCATGATCATAATCCTACTGGCCTCGAGAGCCATGCAATCAAGGGTGTCCCCTGTGGGTAGTCACAAATATCAGTTCATGAGATGTGTGTGCAAGCTGCTTTCCAGGAAATAACCAGCAACTTAGAGTCAGGGGAGAATATGAAGATCTCTTGGTAAGATTATATTTGGCCCTTAGATGTGTGTTTATTTAGAAGCCTGCCTCTTAGGCCATATCCATGAAGATAAGCTAATAGGCCTATTTCACAGAAAAAACTGGGCATTTTAGTTTGCTGTCTCTCCTCTGTGCCCTGGGGTAAGGATCCTTTCTTCATTTGTTATAGTCCTATGGGCCTGTGAACATAAGCCCAGCCACCAGAGTTTGGTGACCAAGTGTTATCCCCTGGGTGGAGCTTTAAAAACTGTGGTTGCCAGTTGAGTGCACAAGCTTCTTTCCAGGAGATACTGGCAACCTGAAGCATGACAGGGAGAGCAGGAAGAATACACCTGCCAGATTCCATCTTTGGGAGTATTTCAGAAGGCTGCTAGATTTGTTTTAAATTAGATACCTGCTCCTCAGGCTGAAGCCTTAAAATAAACAAAAAGACCTCTGTCACAGAAAGACTGTGCATTTTTTGGTTGGATACCTCTGGGCTGGCCTCTGGGGTGTAGCCAGGTGAGTTTACGTGGGCCTTTTAAGAACTGTTTCTCAGTTTGCTATAGCCTTGTGGATCTTGTGGATATAAGACCTGTTGGCATTAAAAGCTAGATATTTTAGGGGCTCATCTCTCAGAGGTAGGTCCTAAAAGTTGGGATGTCAATGTGGGGTTCAAACCTTCACTCCTCAGGGAGAAGCTTGGAATTGTGAATTTCTTCCTGATTGTGGGTCACTATGTGGGGGGTAAGGGGATGGTCACTATACAGTGAGGTTTGTGATGAGATTGTGTTTCAGCCCCTCCTGCCCATTTTGATATGGGTTTTTCTCATTTGGTCCATGTGTTGGAGTTACTCAGCTAGTTTTGGATTTCTTTCAGAGAAAATTATTTCAAATATAACTACGTATTCAGTTGTATGTTCTTGTGAGAGGGGGTGAGTTCAGGATCCTCCTATGTCACCATTTGGAACCAGAACTGGCTGAAAAATTTCTTAATTGAAAATGAAAAGAACTTTTACAATGCCTTTTATAACTTTTTTATTATGTCTATTGAAATCCTTAATCTTTAACTGTCTTCTTTTTTTTTTTAAATGAACACATGTCAAAAGATTTTATTAAATTCATTAGTTAATAAGGGATCTGGTAACATATTAAAACTTCTTAAGAGAAAAACCTGAAGAAACACATAATCAGAACTCAGGAATGCTGAAATGAATATGCTAATGGAGGCAAAACCAGTTACTGTCCAACCAGACATAATGTTTGAAATAAGCTCTTCCATTGGTTGGGGTGGGAAAATCCATCACATCACCACCAGATGAAACAAAATTCATTTACATCTCTATCAGAAAAAAAAAAAAAATTGTTTTCAACCTCAAGTTTGTTGTAACTTACAGAGTTGAAAACTAGCCCAGGTGGAAACCTTGAAGGGCTCAGACCCCAGTTCTAACTGAGTGTCTTCTAAAAAAGAAATAATAAGTAATTGGTTTAGGACCTGGCCAGAAGTGTGTTTCCCCTTATCGTTGGCCATGAATTCTCCTAAAATGTTATTGTGTATATGAATATTGCCTTTTAATAGGTTTATGAACCAAATTGTTTTTCAGAATTACATTTGGGAATTATTAATCTTAGGTATAATTAGATAGAAGTAGATATGCATGGGACGCCTGGGTGGCTCAGTTGGTTAAGCGTCTGCCTTTGGCTCAAGTCATAATCTCCAGGTCCTGGGATAGAGCCCTGCATCAGGCTTCCTGCTCAGCAGGGAGTCTGCTCCTCTCTCTCTCTCTCTTCCATGGCCCCTCCCTACTGTTCATTCTCTCTCTCTCTCAAATAAATAAATAAAAATCTTAGAAAAAAAAGTGAATCTACATTCAAAAGCATGTGAGTTACACAATTTGTAAGATAATCTTTAGAAAGACCTCATGTGAAGTATAAAAGTGACAAAAACAGTGAGCTAGGATCATAGGTCCCAAAGGGCATATAAGACATATTCACAAATTTAGAACACTTATCTTCCATTTGAAGAAACTAATATCCATATAAGATTGGAATATTTAAGTTATTACCATGTGTTTTTTAACCATTTATTTCAGTTCTATATTGCCTTATTATTTTCTATGTATTGCTAAACTTTTAGAAATCTCTACTAAATACCAACTATGTATCAGGCATTTAGGAACTCAAACTTGATGAAGGTATCTCATACATATGGTTATAGAGACATACACTTGTAAAGTATCAGGTTTTTGTCAGATTACCAGGTAAATGTACACTAAAAGCTTGGAGTTTAGGAAAAGGTGTGGGATGAAAAGAGATTTGGGGATCATTAATGCAGAAAAGTTTTTGAAGTCATAGTTGTGGAAGGAATTGAATAAGTAGAGTGCATAGAATAAGGTGAGAAGAATATTAAATATGAAATCACGGGAATAATTATTAAGGGATAAACAGAGGAAGCATCTGGAAATAAGACTGAAAAAGTCATCTGACCTTAGTAGGGCCAACTGAGAAGGTGGGCACCTAGCTAAAGAAGATAATGTGTTAAGAAGAAAGTGGTAGTTGATAGTGGCAGATACTGTAGAGAGTCAAGAAAGTGAACCCTAAATATCCATGAACTCAGGTAGTGAAGACTACTAATTGCTCTAGAACAGTTTGATTTTTGGAGGCTAAAACTAGCCTCCAGCAATTTGAGGGATACATTTAGGCAAGAAATTAATGATGCTGAATATGAGTTTCACAGGCTGGACTGTGAAAAGTAATATAAACTGTGTACCTAATGGGGGAATTGAGTTTAAGGGAATATTTTAGTTTGTGTTTGTTCTGATTGCATGTACTATAGTAAATGTGAAAACATATAAATGTTACGTATCTGTACCAGTCGAGGATGGGACTGAATAGACAGGACAGAAAGTACAGATGATAAAACATGGTCCAAGAGCAGATACAGTGTGTAGGATCATATTGCAGATGGTTATGAATAGAGTGTAGGAATGAGAGTAGTGTTTCTGAATGAAACAGTATCAGTAACTCAAAGTCCTGAAGCATATTCTATTTTCTGAAAGACTGCAAAATCTACATGAGACAGAAAGGATGTGTTTGGTTATGTAAAAGCCTGTTCAGCACTGGAAACATTTTAGTTTCTCCCTCTACCTCCCAACCACATTGAACGCTCGTTTACATGTGTACGTCTACTGCTGCTTCATTCAGAGTTGTTTAGCTGTAACTGAGACATCATTGTACACAAGACCTAAAATATTTTTCAGGCCCTCTACAGGAAAAGTTTGCTAACTGTTGATCTTAGCAGACTTTACAGAACTTAATATTAACAATAGCATCATGGTAGTAAACGTGACCTCTTTTGTTCATTGTGTGTGTGTGTGTGTGTGCGCGCGCGCGTGTTTTCCATAGCTTATGTACTAGATGTGGTGTTGAATTCCTGAGAACATCTCCTTCAGTCTTGGCAATATCTCAGTTATTGCCTACTCCCTAAAACCAAATTGAATATTTCTGAAAGCCTGGGTGTTTAAATAGAAAGCTATTTATCATGGGTGAGATGGAAAGCAGAAATTTGAATTAGTATCATTTACATATAAATTTAACAAATATTTGCTGAGCACCTAGTATGTGTCAGGTGCTGTTATCAACACAGGAGAAACATCATAAACACCAACAAATCCCTGCTGTCTTATACCCTGGTTGATGAATAATTTCAGTAGTATGGACAGGAAGAGCCTTTAAGCAGGTAATGTGTGTAGAGATATTAAAGCGAAGGATCCAGTAAACCTTATGAATGCTTGGACAATAACCATTTTTCCATATTTCTCATTTAGTTCAAGGTAGAATACTTGCATAATTTGGTTGTTCTCCCATAGTATGGTTGAAATTAGCCTTAAATCTTAGACTCAAACAGCTATAACCAAAGAAGCAAAATGAACAAGTTTGCCATACTGGCCTGAGGATAGACCCAGTCTCCCACCATGGTTCACCTGCCCCCAAAAAAGATATATCAGAAGCTACTCCTCTCTCTCTATCCTAAAAGAACTTATTATAATTATAGGCTTAAGTTACTTGTTTACATATTTGAGTTAAAAAAGTTATCCAGAGTAAAATGAAAAGTTCCAAGTTATTAAAATTGGATAAGATTTAAGAAATGTATAGTCTTGTTTAATCACACTGCAAAACATCACTCCAGAAATTTTTAAGCCTATTTTCAGACAATACCCAGCCTCCATTGGCAACCAGCAATCTGATTTCCATTGCCATAGATGAATTTTAACTGTTCTTAGACTTCATGTTGATGGAATTATGCAGTTTGTGCCCTTTTGTGTCACTTTGTTTCTCCTTGACATTTTTAAAAATATTCATTATGTTCTATGCATCAACACTTATATTGTATACTGATGAGAATTATTTTATTACACAGATATAACACAGTTTTCCTTTGCATATTTTTATTGAGCTAAAATTGACATATAACATTGGTAAATTTGAGGTGTACAATATGTTGGTTTGATAGATTTATATATCACAATATGATTAATACAATAGCATTAGTTAATACCTTTATTTTTTTTAAAGATTTATTTATTTATTTATTTGAGAGCGAGAGAGAGAGTGAGAGAGAGCACAAGAGGGGGTAGGGTCAGAGGGAGAAGCAGACTCCCCACCGAGCAGGGAGCCCGATGTGGGACTCGATCCTGGGACTCTGGGATCATGACCTGAGCCGAAGGCAGTCGCTTAACCAACTGAGCCACCCAGGCACCCAGTTAATACCTTTATTATATCACATAATTATTTCTTTTTGATATTTAAAATATTTATATATACACATATACTTTTATTATTCACCCATTAACTCCATAATATGCCAATCCTGAGCTAGTTTTCAGCAGTTACATTCCCTTGATTATGGCTGTAGAAGGATATGATTAACTGGAAAACAGGGAGACCAGAGACACAGTGGGAGATGACATAGCGCAGCCTGTGCCACTGCAATCCAATTGTCAAGTTCAGCGGCGGTTTGGTAAAGTCGGTTCAGTTCTGTTCCCTTTGCCAGGGATTCTCACGTTTGTGAAATTTGGACCAACAAGTGGTGGGGTTCCATTTCCTGGTTTGACTTCTCGGTGGCTTTATCCAGAATCTCACTGGCAACTGATTATTGTAGCACCAGCCCAACCTTCTCTGCTCCCATGCTGGGGCATTTCCAATTATAAAGGTAATACTGCAGGTTGCCATCCCCTAAGCCAAACTTGAGCTTCTCCAGGAAGGTTTTGTTCTCCATGAGATCCAGTGCATTGAACACATTGAACCCTTTCGTTTTGGTGCAAAAAGGGCATCACTCATGAGGTCTAGAAGAGGGGTCTGGGTGTGGACATTGTAGAAAGAATAAGCAGCCTTTAGACTCTTGTGGGTTGGATGGTTCGTGATGGTGGAGGGAAGCGTATAAAAGCTCAGGAAGTCGGGCGCCTGGGTGGCTCAGATGGTTAAGCGTCTGCCTTCGGCTCAGGTCATGATCCCGGGGTCCTGGAATCGAGTCCCGCATCGGGCTCCCTGCTTAGCGGGCAGCCTGCTTCTCCCTCTGCTTCTCTCTCTCTCTCTCTCTCTCTCTCTCTGTGTTTCTCATGAATAAATAAATAAAATCTTAAAAAAAAAAAAAAAAAAAGCTCAGGAAGTCTGTGACCTCCCCATTTGCGTTCTCCACCACGAAAGTGTCGATGATACTCTCCTGGGAGTAGAACCAGTGCTCCACCTCCTCCTGGTTCATGACTGGCATGCTGTGAAAATGCTCAGGTACCTGATGAGGAGCTGGTGCACTACTGGAATGCCCTTTTTTTCCCTTTGGTCACAGCCCCCGTCTTGGGCGTCTCTGGCAGTTGGTAGAGGTTCGTGGTACACTGCATGATCATATTTCTACTCAGGTGGGAGAACTTCACTTCAGTCAGCTTCCGTGGGTTTAGGGACCGATGCCAGTCCCTACAGGTGCCAACAGCCTTTGGTAATACCACCCCGGCAGTGTAAACAGCTTGGAAAATGCCCTCCGGGTGAACTCGTTGGGTTATTTCCCGGATCAGGAACGGAGCCACTCTCTTGGAGCACAGCTTCTTGTGGACGCACAGGAAGTTGATCTCCACCATCTTCTTCTCTGTGTCATAGGTGTGGATGTTTGCCGGGATAGCACTGATGAACCCAACCAGTTTCCGACTTGAGACCATTCGAACCCTGCAGTGCCACTGGGGGAGCCAGCCAGAAGGGGGAGAAAGTCGGGGGAGTAGTCGAACCGGAACATATTGTCATTGTCCTCCAGATAGTTCTCGTTCAGGAGGCCATAGAACCCTTTCATCACACCACGGTCCCCCAGGTCCAAGGCATCCCAGGTGAAGCCCTGGGGCAGGGTGTAGGGCTCCTGGCAGATGTTGTCTTTGTCAGGCTCTGCAGGCCCATGGGTGTTCACCACTTCTCCCAGTCTGGGGACAAGCTGAGTGTGCCAGAACTGGTAGCTTTGCTTGCTAACCTCCTCCATGATTTTGGCAGGCTCCTGACCCACTGAGAACAGTTCAGTGGCCTTCTGTATTTCCTGGATCCTCTCGGCGGGCAAAGAGTTCATCTTCACAGGCTGATCCTGGGCTGAATCTGTCTCATTGCCTTCTCTTTTCTTCTTCTTCTTCTCCTTCTCCTTCTCCTTCTCCTTCTCCTTCTTCCTTCTTCTTCTTCTTCTTCTTCTTCTTCTTCTTCTTCTTCTTCTTCTTCTTCTTCTTCTTCTTCTTCTTCTTCTTCTTCTTCTTTCTTCTTCTTCTTCTTCTTCTTTTTTTTCTTCTTCTTTTTGGCTCCAGTGTCATTGGCTGGACTCAAACCACCCCGGCTGTAGCTGTTGTCCTCCTCGTTCTCGCAATCGCTGCAGTGCTCAGGGCCGTTTCCGTTCCCTTCCATCAACTGCGGCAGCCGAGGTGCTGGCAGCTTCACTGCTGTCTCACTCTCGTCCGCCAACTTGAGTGCACCCATAATTATTTCTATTTTGTGTTAGCAATTAAGATCTAGTCTCTTAGTAACTTTAAATTTGTAATACAGTAATATTAACTATAGTCACTATGTTGTGTGTTGGATCTCCAGAACTTATTTACCTACTATTTGCAAGTTAGTACTCTTCACAGCATCTCAATTCCTGACCCCTGATAACCACCATACTACCGTCTGTTTTTACAAATTCAGATTTTTAGATTCCACATATAAGTGATATTTTACAGCATTTGTCTTTCTCTGACTTACCTCACTTCACATAATGCTCTCAGGGCCATCCATGTTGTTGCAAATGGCAGGATTTCCTCCTTACTCAAGATAGAATGATATTCCATTCCATTTATATACACATCTTTACCCATTCATCCATTGATAAACACTAGGTTGTTTCCATATTTTAACTGTTGTGAATAATGCTGCGGTGAACATGGGTATGCAGATATCAAGATACTGATTTCAGTTTCTTCAGATATATACCAAGGAGTGAGATTGCTAGATCACATAGTTCTGTTTTTAATTTTTTGAGGAATGTCCATACTGTTTTCCATAATGGCTGTACCAATTTACATTCCAAACAACAGTGTATAAGTGTTCCCTTTTCTCCACATCTTTGCCAACATTTGTTATCTCTTTTCTTTTTGATAAAAGCCATCCTAACACATATGAGGGGATATCTCATTGGTGGTTTTGATTTGCATTTCCCTGATGAGAGAATCTTTTCATATACATGTTGGCCATTTATATCTCTTCTTGGGAAAAATATTTATTTTCTCTGCCCGTTTTTTAATTAGATGATTTTCTTTTTTGATATTGAATTGTGTGAAGTATTTATATATATTGAATATTAGTCCCTTATCATATACATGCCTTGTAAATATTTTCTTCCATTATGTATATTGCCTTTTCAATATATTACTTCATTTGCTGTGCAGAAACTCTAGTTTTATGTAGCCCCACTAATTTTAGTTTTCATTTCCTGTGCTTTTGGTAACTTATCCAAGAATTCAATACCTAGACCAATGTCAAAGATCTTTTTTCCCTATGTTCTCTTCAAAGAGTTTTATGGTTTTAGGTGTTATTTTTACATCTTTGATCCATTTCAAGTTAGTTTTTATAAATGGCATAATATAGGGGTCCATTTTCATTCTCTTGCATGAGGATATCCAGTTTTCCCAACACCATTTATTGAAGAGACCATCCTCTTCCCCATTGTGTGTTCTTGAAACCCTTGTCAAAAATTAGTTGATGATATATATAAGGGTTTATGTCTGGGATTTCTATTCTGTTTCACTGATACATGTGCCTGTTTTTATGAAAATATACTTTTGTTTTGACTACTACAGCTTTGTAATGCAGTTTGAAATCAGGTGTTATAATGTCTCCAGGTTTGTTCTTTTTCAGGAAGGCTTTTGCTATTCAGGGTCTTTTCTAGTTCCAAACAAATTTTTAGATTTTACAATTTCTGTGAAAAATGCCTTTGAAATTTTGGTTGGAATTGCATTGAATTTGATCATTTTCAGAACTATGAACATTTTCATGATATCAATTCTCCCAATCCAAGAACACAGGAATATCTTTTCATTTGCTTGCATCTTCTTTAATTTGTTTCATCATTATCTTACAGTTTTCAATGTATAGGTCTTTCACCTCCTTGGTTAAATTTATTCCTAAATGTTTTATTGTTTTTGGTGCTATCATAATGGGATTGCTTTCTTAATTTGTTTTTCAGACAGTTCATTGTTAAGTATAGAAATACAACTCATTTCTGTATGTTTGTTGTGTATCATGTAACTTTACTAACAGTTTTTAATGGAGTCTTTAAGGTTTATATATAAAAGATCATGCCATCAGCAAACAAGGATAATTTTATTTTTTCCTTTTTGATATGGATGCCTTTTGTTTCTTTATTTTGCCTAATTGCTATGGCTAGGACTTCCAGTGCTATGTTGAATAGAAATGGTGAGAGGGGCCATCCCTGTCCTTTTCCCGATCTTAGAGGTAAGGATTTTAACTTTACACCATTGAGCATGATGTTAGCTATGGGTTTGTCATATACAGCCTTTCTTATGTTAAGGAAAATTCCTTCCATACCCAATTTGCTGTGCATTTTTATCATAAAAAGATGTTGTATTTTGTCAAATGCTTTTTCTGCATCTATTGAGATAAGCATATGATTTTTATCTTTCATTCTACTAATATGGTGTATCATATTTTTTCATTTGTGTATGTTGAACAATGCTTGCAACCCAGAGATAGTTCTACTGAATCATGGTGAATTATTCTTTTAATGTGCTATTGAATTTTGTTTGCTAATATTTTGATAATTTTTGAATCTATATTCATCAGGGATATTGTTCTATATACATTTTTTTTAAATCTGGCTTTTGTATCAGGGTAATGCTGGCCTTGTAAAGTGAGTTTGGAGTTTCCCCTCCTCTTCATTTTTTTGAATGAATTTGAAAAAGATTGGCCTTAATTCTTCCTTAAATGTTGGTAGACTTCTCCAGTGAAAGCATCTGGTCCTGGGCTTTTCTGTGTAGGCAGATTTTGATTAATGGTTAGTTTCCTTACTCATTAATAGTTTGTTTAGATTTTCTAGTTCTTTTTTTTCCCTAAGATTTTATTTCTTTAGTTGAGAGAGAGAGAGCATAGTGGGGGGGAAGGGAAGAGGGAGAGGGAGAAGCAGACTCCCTACTGAGCACAGGGCTTGATCCCAGGACCCCAAGATCATGACTTGAGCAGAGGGCAGACACTTAACTGACTGAACTGCCTAGGCACCCTAGATTTTCTAGTTCTTCATGATTCAGTCTTCGTAGGGCACACATTTCTATGAAATAACTCATTTTTTTTCTATGTTACCTAGTTTGGAATATAATTGTTAATAGTATTCTCTCCTTTGTGTTTCTACAGTCTAATACTTTCTATTTCTGTGGTATCAGTTGTAATGTCTCTTATTTCTGATTTATTTGAACCATTTTTTTTCATAGTTAATATAGCTAAAGTTTTGTCAATTTTGTTTATCTTTAGAAATAACTGGGTCTTATTTTCACTGATTTTTTTGGTTGATTTTTTCGTTTATAGTTTACTTATTTTTGCTCTAATTTTTGTTATTTCCTTCCCTACTGCTGACTTTGAGCTTGATTTGTCCTTTCTCTGCTTCTTTTAGATGTAAGGCCAGATTGTTTGAGATCTTTCTTATCTAATGTACACATTTAAAAGTATAAACTTCCCTCTTAGAACTGCTTTTGTAGCATCTCATAGGTTTTGAAATGTCATTCTATTGTCTTTTGATTCAAGATACTTCTTGATTTCCCTTTTGAGTTCTTTTTTGACCTGTTGTCTAGTCAGGAGCATCTTGTTTAACTTACACATATTTTTTAATTTGTTATGAAAACTGTAACAAAAAAGGAGGGTATTATATAATGATAAAAGGGTCAATTCATCAAGGAGATATAATAAGTGTAAATATAAATGCACCCAGTATTGGAGACTTTATTTATAAAACAAATATGATGTTAATAATTATTTAATACATTTAGGTGCTCCAATATTTGGTGAATGTTAGACATCTGATGTAAGTATAGCTACCCCTGATCTCTTTTGGTTTCCATATTGCTTGAAATAGCATTTTTTGATTTCTTCACTTTGATCCTGTGAGTGTCCTTAAAGCTTAAGTGAGTCTACTGTAGTCAGAATATAGTTGGATTTTTTTTTTTTCTAAATCCATTTAGCCACTCTGTGTCTTTTAATTGGAGAACTTAAACAATTTATATTTACAGTAATTATTAATTGGTAAGGACTTACCATGATCATTTTGCTGACAGCTTTATAATTGTTTTGTGTTTCTTTAGTTCCTTTCTTCCTCTCTTGTTTTGTTGATTTTTATGTGGTTTGTCTTGATTCTTGTCTCTTTATTGTTTGTGTATTTATTACACATTTTTGCTCTATGGTTACCCTGAGGATTTCTAGTACATCTTATAGTTATAACTGTCTATTTTAAGCTGACAACTACAATTGCATTAGAAAGTTCTATCCATTTACTTACACCCCCAATTCTTGTTGATGTCCCAAACTATATCTCTCTACAGTTATTTTTAACACTTTTGTCTCATAACCTAAGTGCTAGATTTCATAGTGATTTCCACAACATTATTGAACTATTAGGATTATTTTTATTTTGACTATATATTTACCTTTACCAGTGAATTTTATACTTTCATGTTTACATGTTGCTAATTAGCATTCTTTTTTTTAGCTCGAAGAACTTCCTTCAGCATTTCCTCTAAAGCAGTCTAGTGGTAATTTTCTTAGGTTTTGTCTGGGATTCTTTTTACTTCTTCTTCATCTCTTAATGACAACATTCCTGGGTCAAGTATTCTTGACTAATAGTTTTTTTTGTCTTTGTTTTTCCTTTAAGTACTTTGAATATATCATCCCACTCTCTTCTGGTCTAATGTTTCTGCTCAGAAATGCTGGTAGACTCATGAGGATTCCCTTGCATGTGACAATTCTTTTTTTTTTTTTTTTTTTTTTTTTTTTGCTGCTTTCAGATTTCTCTCTGTCTTTTAATTTTGAGATTATAATGTCTCAATGAAGATCTCTTTCAATGAATCTGGATCTTTACGTTTCCTGTATCTGAGTAGCTATCTCTCTCCCTAGATTTGGGAAGTTTTCAGCCATTACTTCTTTAAATGAGGTTTCTGTCCCTTTTTCTCTCTCTTCTCCCTTCTAGAACTCTTATAATAGATATATTGTTTCTTTTGATCATGTCTTATAATTGACATAGGCTTTCTTCTCTCTTTTTTATTCTATTTTCTTTATTCTCCTCTGACTAGATAATATCAAGAGAACTGTCATCAAGCTCACTATTCTTCTGCCAGGTTAAGTGTGGTGTTAAAGCTATCTATTGCATTTTTTTGTGAAGGTACAGTGTTGCCTTCCGTGCTGCTCTTTCAGCTAAGGTTAACATTGGCAAGACTGCAGGGTTCTTCTCTGGCCAAGACCGCAGGAAACATGCTGGTAGCATTGGCAGGTAGGGCTATTGAGATCTTCAGAGGCCAAAGCTGAGGGGTCTTTTCCTGTTTTGTTTTTCCTCATGGGAGAAAGTTCTAGCTGAGGGACTCCTTCTCCTCTGTGTGCTGGTGCTCAGAACATTCACAGCAATATTGGACCCAGGGTCCTTGGATCAAAGATAGCAGCAGTATAATTCTAGTGGTGGTCTATTAAAGCCATATGTTGGGACCTGGGAAGTTTGGCTGAGAGCAGTGGCAGTATGGCCCTGTGAATGATGGTTCAGAACCATGTCCTTGGAGCTGAGGGGCAGCCCCAGCAATGAATCATAAAAGCCTCAACCTAGGACCCAGGAAGTTGGTTCAGGGCAGTGACAGCCCAGTCTCAGCAACAAAGGGACAGAAATATGGTTTGGGATGCAGGGGTAGGATCAGAGCAGTAGTAACCAGGTTCCAGGAATGATGGGACAGAGGCTACGATCAGAAACCTAGGGGCCGGGGCTCAGGGTAGTGGTAGCACCCCTGGCAATGATGGTTCAAAGCCTTAATATGCATGAAGGTAGAATGGTTTAGAACCTTACCGACCAGAATGGGTGGGGCTTGATGTGGTGGAAGCACCCTTAGTAATGGCTATTCAGAGCTGTGACTTAGAAACTGGTGCATAGGACTCAGAGCAGTGACGGTGCCCCTGACAATAATAATTCAGAGCTGTGACCTAAAATACAGAGTGGTAAAGCCTCATAATTGCAACCAAAGAACGATGTGGGACCATGGGGACAGGGCTCTGGGTATGGAGGCTGCCCTGATGATCATACAAAGATGTGACCTGGGACCAGGAATGGGAAAAGAGTAGTAGCAGCTCCTGTCTTATGTATGATAAGGTACTGTGGTACTTGATCCCTGAGATCAAACTGAAGCCCTTCTGGCCCCAGAAGCCAAGTGTAACCTTAGAAACAGCTCCAGCCTCTGGGAGTAGAAGCAGGAAGGGAGTTTGTTCTGGTCTGCTCTTTCAGTTGAGATCCATGTCAGTGAAGACTGAGGGGGACCTCCATTGTCATGGCTAAAAACATTCACAATGAGGGAGTTTGCTGGTGCTCACCTGTTCTTCTTCCTGTGTGGTGAACTTCCTCCCAGGAGATTCCTCGCAGTGCAGAGCTGCTCTTAACTAGGGATGGAGTGACCCAGGCAAAATGCTTCCTGTACTGTTCTATGTAGCCATGCTTGATTTTTGAGCTCTGCAGCACTTTTACTGCTGCTGCTTTGTAATCCTGAGCTTTCCTTGAGTTATTTTCTTCAGTTTGTAGTTATTTACTATTTGTATTTGTGTTGGGGGTGGAGGGGGGAAGAAAAGGTGGAAACTCCTAGCCCTCCATCTTGCTGACATAACCCTTATAATAATTTTTAAAATCCATTCTCTTTTGGTTTTATCTGGGGCCTCTGTCCTGTTTGGGACTATTATGAATAAAGCTGCTGGGAACTTTTTTGGAAATCTTTTTGTGCAAATATATTTCCATTTCTCTTAGTTGAAAATTGAGAGAAAATACTCCGGGTCATAGGTTTGATGTATATTTAACTTGAAAAGAAAATGCCAGTTTCCAGAAAAAGTTGTACAGTTTTACATTCCTGGTAACAATGTTTGAGTAACAAAATCGCATTACATTCTCAGCAACATTGATGTTATCATTTCAGTCAATTGGAAATGGTCATTATGGTTGTAATATGCATTGTCCCAATAACTGATAATGTTGAGCAGTTTTTGCGTGTGTGCCTATTGGCTATTTGTATATATACTTTCTGAAAAGGTCAAAGTGTTCATTTTAATTGGCTAGGTTCTTTTGTTATTTACTTGTACTAGTTCTATATGTATTCTGGTTAAAGAAATTTTGTCAGACCAAATCTTCCACTCTGTGGCTGGCCTTTTCACTTGTTTAAATGATATATATTTTATGAGTCAAAATGTATATTTTTGTTAAGGTACAATTTATCAACATTTTCTCTTTTATGATAAGAGATCTTTGCCTATGCTAGCACATTAAATATATTCTCAAGTTTTTTCCCAAAAATGTTATAGTTGCAGCTTCTGCATTTAGGCCTATCATCTATCTCAAACAATTTTTTATGTGTTGTGTGAAATAGTTTATATTTTTGTTGTTTTGTTTTTGTGTTTTCAGTTGTTGAAGAAATATTAGTTGAAAATTTCTGAAGTCCTTATTCTGTTCTATTGATCTATTTGTCTATCCTTTTATCAATACTACACTGTCTTAATTGCTGTGTATTTATAATAAATCTTGCAATCAGGTAGTAAAAGTTCTCCAACGTCATTCTTTTGTTCGACTATTTTAAGTTCCTTGCATTTCCATATCAATTTTACAATTAGTCTTTCACTTTCTACCAAAAAAATTCTACCGGAATTTTTATTAGAATTCTAATAAGTTTATACATCAATATAATGAAATGGACAACTTAACAGTATTTAGTTTTTTTAATCTATAGTCTAGGCTATAACTATTACATATCTCTCCATTTATTTCAGTTTCTTTGATTTCTCTCAAAATGTACAATTTTTCATATAGATATCTTACATATTTTTTGTTAAACGTATCATTAAATACTTTATGTTATTTGTACTATCATGAATGGTTTTAACTTCTTTTTACAATTTTCAGTGACAAAAGATAGAATTACAATTTACTTTTTCATATTGATTTTATATCTTACAGCCTTGCTAATGTCACATATTTATTCAGAGGTATTTCTAGATTCTTTGTGATTTTCTATATAAGCAATCATGTTATCTGTTCATAAATTCTTACTTCTTCTTTTCCAATCTTTAAGATTTCATTTCCCAAAGCCATAGTAAAAGTTTTGTGTGCCAAACTTGAAAATGGCATACATAAATTTTATCCATATTTCACAGTTCAGTGACACCCTGCTCTGTTGAACTCCACCTCCCTGAGGAACAGAAAATAAATTCCTTTTGGGCACAATATCTCTGGCCTGTGGTTGTGGAATTGAATCCTGATTGTGATTTTTTCTGACAACGCTTTGGATTTGGGGCTAGCTTTATCAGTCTCAACAATTGTGTAAATCAATTCTTTGTAATCAAATAATATATAGTCTCTTATAAAACTATAATCTACTGATTCTTCTCCCGTTAAACACTGACTGACACAGATTTTGCATATATTTTCTATCAATTATAATTTATAAGACAAATTGTCTTAATGCATTGCTTTTGTTTGAGGTAGCTCTAAAAATC
The DNA here is from genome assembly GCF_011800145.1 of Mirounga leonina. NCBI lineage: Eukaryota > Metazoa > Chordata > Mammalia > Carnivora > Phocidae > Mirounga > Mirounga leonina. The sequence goes on from NW_023270454.1 coordinate 19,349,277, forward strand.
AATATATGTATTTTAAAAATTATCAGTTTAATGCCTACTACCTATAATTTTTATCAATGTCTAGGCAAACTCTTAATTTGAAAAAAAGAATATGTCAACTATGGTGACATCTACGTTTGTCTACACTGTTTTTTTATTATTATTAATATATCATGCTCCACAAATTTGCCTACTCCATACATACTAGAATTTGGATATGATGTCAAGACACATTTTGCAGTTTATGGAAATTTGCAAGAAATCCCCAACTTTAACATATATGAAAATAATTATCAAGTTTTAATTAAATTATTAAAATAAAATATTAGTATATCATTAAAATATAAAAAACATGTTTTAAACTGATATTTGTTTCTTCATTGATATTAAGCCCTATGATTTTAGCCCTAATGAAGATTTGATTGCCATTTCCATTTTTTCTGCACACAGTATTTTTCCTTTGCTGACCATCTGATCTGTTTTTCTATTTTTTTTTTCTGATCTATCTATTCATTTAACTTCTGTAATCTCTAAGATTTACAATATATTTTTACAGTGTGTTCTCTGGAATGGAAATAAGTATGTCCTCAGAAGCCTAAACATTCAATTCCTCCTATTTATGAATTCCAGAAATAGATCAATTAGTTAGTTAACTGCTACAGTGGGAAGGGAAAGTTACTAAAGAACTTTTCACACTCATTTGCTCTGTGTGTGGCCTCTTTGTATGTATAGGCTGTGGTAGTTTGAAAGTGAAGTATAAGAAATAGAAGGCAATAAAACCTTGAAGCTCATTCCTAATATGCCTTTCATTAAAAACATCTTCCAGAAGATGATATTTATACCTCTGTACATCTCTACTTATTCCATATGTGAATTTGAACAAAGATTCATTCATCTCATTCATCATATATATATATATATAACTTTTTTCATTCAATGTTATTGAGATATAGTGACATACAGCACTGCATAAGTTTGAGTATGGCATAATGACTGCATTTACATATATTGTGAAATGATTACCACAAAATTTGGTTAGCATCCATCATCTTAAATAGATACAAAAAAAATGTTTTATATCTTCTGATAACTCTTAGCAATATTCAAATATACCATAACTATAGTGTTAACTATACTCATTATGTTGTATATTACATCCCTAGTACTTATTTAGCTTATAACTGGAAGGTTGTACCTTAATCACATTCATTCATTTCCCCCACTCCTCACCCCATGCCTCTGATAACCACAAATCTGATCTCTTTTTCTGTGGGTTTGAGGGTTTTTTTTTTTTTTTGGTTTGTTTGTTTTCTTTTCTTTCTTTCTTTTTTTTTTTTTTTTAGATTACACATACAAATATTTGTTTTTATGTTTGACTTATTTCACTTAGCATGGTGGTCTCAAGGTCCATCCATGTTATCAAATAGCAGGATTTCCTTCTTTTTTATGGCTGAATCATATTCCAGTGAACACACACACACACACACACACACATTTATCCTTCTGTCAATGGACACAGGCTATTTCCATGTCTTGGCTATTGTTAATAATGCTGCAATGAAAAATGGGGTACAGATATCTCTTTGACATAGTGATTTTAGTCCTTTAGTTATATACCTAGAAGTGGAATCACTGGATCATAAAGTACTTCTCTTTCAATTTTTTGAGGATTCTCCATGCTGTTTCAATAGTAGTTGTACTAATTTACAATCTATCAACAGTGCACAGGGTTCTCTTTTTTCCACATCTTCACCAGGATTTGTTACTTCTTGTCTTTTTGATGATACCATTCTGAGACTATGAGGTGATATCTCTTGGTGGTTTTGATTTGCATTTCCATATGATTGTTGATATTGAGCACCTTTTCATGTACTTGTTTGCCATTTGGACATCTTTGTAAAAATGTCTATTCTGGTATTTGCCCATTTAAAAAAAAATTATTTATTTTAGAGAGAGAGCACACACATGAGTGGGGAGAGGGACTGAGGGAGAGATCTCCAAGCAGAATCCCTGTTGAGTGCAGAGCCTGACTTGAGACTCAGTCTCACAACCCATGAGATCATGAACTGAGTTGAGACCAAAAGTTGGATACTTAACCAACTAAACCACCCAGGTACCCCGCCTATTTTTTAATTAGAACTTTTTTTTTTTTTTTGCTATTGTAGGAGTCTTTTATATATTTTGGATGTTAACCCCTTAGCAGGTATATAATTTGCAAATATCTTCTCCAATTCCTTGTTTGCTTAATTTTGTTGATTATTTATCTCACTGGGAAGCTTTTTATTTTGATGTAATTCCACTTGTTTCTTTTTGATTTTGTTGATTGCTCTTCAGGTGTCATATCCAAAAAACAATTTCCAGGTCTGATGTTAAGAAGCTTTTTTCCTAAGTTGTCTTCTAGTTTTATGATTTAAGGTTTTACATTTACGTCTTTAACCCATTTCAAGTTAAATTTTTGTGAGTAGTGTAAAATAGGCATCTAGTTTCATTCTATTGTATGTTAATATTCAACATTGGTGAGACTGTCTTTTCTCCAACTGAGTATTCTTGGCTCCCTTGTCAAGTATTATTTGACAGTAACACATGATTTTATTTCTGGACTCTTGATTATATCCCATTGATTCATGTGACTGTTTTCATACCAATACCATACTGTTTTGATTATTATCAATTTGTAATATAGCTTGAAATCGGAAGTGTAATTTCCCCTGCTTTGTTCTTTTTTGGGGGGATTACTTTGGCTAATTGTGGTCTTTTGTAGTTCCATAAAAATTTTAGGATTGTTATTACTGCTTCTGTAAAAATTGCTATTGGATTTGGATATAGATTACTTTGAATCTATAAATGGATTTGGGTTTATGGACATTTTAGTAGTATTCTTCCAATCCATAAACATGGATTATCTTTTCATTCTTTCATTAATATCTTGTAGTTTTCAGTGTACATGTCTTTCACCTAATAAGTTAAATTCATGTTTTTGATATTGTAAATGGGATCATTTTTTCTTTTATAGGTATTTTTTGTATACTGCAACTCTATTGAATTTCTTTATTAGATATAACACCTTTTGATGACATTTTAGGATTTTCTCTATATGAAATCATGGCATTAGCAAATAGGTACTTTTCTCCTTTTCCCTTGCAATTCTGGTAGGTTTTATTTCTTTTTCTTGCCTGATTGCTCAGTCTTGGAATTCCACTATTATAGTGGATAGGGGTGTTGAAAGTAGGCACCACTGTCTTGTTCCTGATTTTAGAGGAAATGATTTGAACATTCTATCATACAACATGTTGTTAGCCATGGCCTTGTTATATATGGCATTTTTGTTGAGATATGTTCCTTCTATACATATTTTGTTGAGAGTTTTTATCATAAATAGATGTTGGATTTTGTCAAATTATTTTTCTGCATCTATTGACATAATTATGAGGGTTTTTTTTTCTTTTATTCCTTGTAATGTATCACATTTCTTGATATCTTATGTTGAAACATTTTGCATTCCAGGAATAAACCCCACTTGATCATGATGAGTGATTTCTTAACGTGTGACTGAATTCAGTTTGCTAGTGTTTTATTGAAAAATTTACATCTATACTAATCAGAAATAATAGCTTGTAATTTTATTTTCTGGCTTTGGTATCAGGGTAATGCTTGCCTCTTAAAATGAGTTTGGGAGAATGTTCCATGGGCACTAGAGAAGAATGTGTATTCTGTTGCTTTGGGATGGAATGTGCTGAATATATCTGTGAAGTCCATTTGGTACAGTGTGTCCTTTAAAATCTTTATTTCCTTGTTGATCTTTTGCTTAATGATCTGTCCATTTCAGTGAGGGGGAGTGTTAAAGTCCCCCAGTATTGTTGTATTGTTATCGATGTGTTTCTTTGATTTTGTTATTAATTGGCTTATATAATTGGCTGTTCCCATGTTAGGGGCATAGATATTTACAATTGTTAGATCTTCTTGTTGGATAGACCCTTTAAGTATGATATAGTGTCCTTCCTCATCTCTTATTACAGTCTTTGGTTTAAAATCTAATTTGTCTGATATAAGGATTGTCACCCCAGCTTTCTTTTGGTGTCCATTAACATGGTAAATTTTTTCCACCCCCTCACTTTCAATCTGGAGGTGTCTTTGGGTCTAAAATGAGTCTCTTGCAGGCAACATATTGATGGGTCTTGTTTTTTTATCCAATCTGATAGCCTGTGTCTTTTGATTGGGGTATTTAGCCCATTTACATTCAGGGTAACTATTGAAAGATATGAATTTAGTGCCATTGTATTGCCTGTAAGGTGACAGTTATTGTATATTGTCTCTATTCCTTTCTGGTCTATGTTACTTTTAGGCTCTCACTTTGCTTAGAGGACCCCTTTCAATATTTCTTGTAGGGCTGGTTTGTTGTTTGCAAATTCTTTTAGTTTTTGTTTGTCCTGGAAGCTTTTTATCTCTCCTCCTATTTTCAATGACAGCGCTACTGGGTATTTACCCCAACGATACAAGTGTAGTGATCCAAAGGGGTATGTGCACCCCAATGTTTATAGCAGCAATGTCCACAATAGCCAAACCATGGAAAGAGCCTAGATGTCCATCAACAGTGAATGGATAAAGAAGATGTGGTATATATATACAATGGAATATTATGCAAACATTAAAAAAAAAACAAAAACGAAATCTTGCCATTTGCAAAGATGTGGATGGAACTAGAGGGTATTATGTTAAGTGAAATAAGTCAATCAGAGAAAGACAAGTATCATATGATCTCACTGATATGAGGAATTCTTAATCTCAGGAAACAAACTCAGGGTTGCTGGAGTGGTGGGGGGGTAGGAGGGATGATGTGGTTGGGTGATAGACATTGGGGAGGGTATGTGCTATGGTGAGCACTAATGAAGGGGGGGAGAATGAGAAGGGGAGATGAACCATGAGGGACTATGGACTCTGAGAACAAACTGAGGGTTTCAGAGGGGAGGAGGGTAGGGGGATGGGTTAACCCGGTGATGGGTATTAAGGAGGGCACATATTGCATGGAGCACTGGGTGTTGTATGCAAACAATGAATCATGGAACACTACACAAAATAGATAGATTAATTAATTAATTAATTAATTAATTAATTAAAAAAATTAGTTTAGGAGTGTTTTCTCCTCTTTGATTTTTTGGAATAGTTTCAGAAAGATTAGCATTATTATTTTTTTAATATTTGATAAAAGCCATTTAGTGAAGCTAACTGGGTCTGAGCTCTTCATTGGGAGACTTTTTTTTTTTTGAAAGATTTTATTTATTTATTTGAGCGAGAGAGAGAGCATGAGCAGTGGGGAGAGGGAGAAACAGACTCCCAGCTGAGCAGGGAGCCCAACCTGGGGCTCAATCCCAGGATCCTGGGATCAGGGCCCAAGCTGAAGGCAGACACCTAACCGACTGAGCCACCCAGGCACCCCTCATTGGGAGACTTTTGATTACTGATTCAATATTTCTCCTAGTAATTGGTTTGTTCAGATTTTCTATTTCTTCATGAGTCAATCCTGGTGGGTTGTATATTTCTAAGAATATATTCATTGCTCCTAGGTTGTTTGGTTTGTTGGCATATAGTTTTTGGTAGTAGCCTGTTAGAATCCTTTGTAATGTCTCCTCTTTCATGTGTAATTTTGTAGATTACAGTTTTCTCTCTTTTTTTCCCTTAATCTAGTTCAAGTTTTGTCAATTTTTTTTTTCAAAGAAATAACTCTTAGTTTTGTTAATCTTTTCTATTGTGTTCCTGTCCTGTATTTCTTTTATTTCTTCTCTGATTCATATTATTTCCTTCCTTCTGCTAAGCTGGGGTTTCATTTGTTCTTTTTCTAGTTCCTCGAGGTGTAAAGTGAGGTTGTTTATTTAATATCTTTCCATTTTCTTAACGTATGTGTTTATTACCATGAGCTTTCTGTTAGAACTGCTTTTGCTGTATCCTGGAAGTTTTGGCATGTTGGGTTTCCATATTTGTGTAATTCATTACACTTTTTTATTTAAAGATTTTATTTATTTATTTATTTGAGAGTGAGAGAGAGCGCACGAACAAGGGGAGAGGGAGAGGCAGACTCCCCACTGAATGTGGAGCCTGACATGGGGCTTGATCCCAGGACTCTGAGATCATGACCTGAGCCAAAGGCAGATGCTTAACTGACTGAGCCACCCAGGCACCCCTCATTATACTTTTTTTTTTCCCTTTTCATACATTGGTTGTTCAAGAAAATGTTGTATAATTTCTAAGTATTGTTGAGTTTCTCAGTTTTTCTCCTGTTATTGATTTGTAATTTCATATCCTTACGGTCAAAGAAGATACTGTCAGGATTTTAATCTTTTTGAATTAGTTAAGACTGATCTTGTGACCTGATATATGATCTATTCTAAAATATGTTCTATGCAGACTTGAGAAGAATGTGTATTGGGCTTTTGTTGGATAAAATATTCTGTATAATGTTGTTCAAATTTCCTGTATCTTTATTGATTTTCTATCTGTATGATCTATCATTATTAAGTTGGGGTATTGAATTCCCCAAATATTATCATATTGTGTTTATTTCTCCTTTTATTTCTGTATTTGTTTTGTATGTTATATTTGTGTGCTTCAATATTAGGTCTATAAATATTGACAATTGTTAAATCTTGATGGATTGGCCATTTTGTATTATATAATGACCTTTGTTTTGTCTTTCTTTACCATTTTTACTTTGATGTTTATTTTGACTGGTTTAAGTACAGCTACCGCTCTTTTGTTTGGTTACTCTTTGTTTGAAATGTGTCCATCCCTTCACTCTTGGTATGTGTGTCCTTAAAGCTAAAGTGAGTTTCTTATAGGCTGCACCTCATTGGATTAAAAAAAAAAAATCTAGTCAGACATTCTGTCTTTTGGTTGGATAATTAAATCTATTTAAATTAAGTAATTATTGATAGGTAAGGACTTAACTAATGTCATTTTGTGTATTGTTTTCTAACCAATTTTGTAGAACCATTGTTCCTTGCTTCTTATCCTGCTGACTTCTTTTGTGATTCAATGGCTTTTCTATCCATATTCTTTGAATTCTTCATCATAATCTTTTGTGTAACTACTTCAGCTTTTTTCCTTGTGGTTACCATAAGGCTTAAATAAAATACTTAATTTGTCGGTTTAAAAAAAGGTACAATAATTTTGAACTTTGATAGCATTCCTAAACTTTACACTTTTATTTCTCCTTCCCTTCTCATTTTAGGTTATTGATATTACTTTTTATATATTTTATATTGTTTATCTAATAACAGATTATTATGGTTATTTTTAAGACTTTTTTTAACTTTTAAATTAGGGTTGTATGTGAATTATACACTATAATTATCATATTACATAATTTGACTTTGTCTATATATTTATTATTACCAGTGAGTTTTATACTACCTTCATATGTTTTTACTATGTTAATTGGTATCTTTTAATGTCCACTCAAAGAACTCCATGTACCATTTCTTGTAAGGCAGGTCTAATGGTAATGCACTCTTAATTTTTATTTCTTCAGTAATGTTATTTCTCCTTCATTTGTGTTCTTGGCTGACATTTTTTTTCTTTCAATATTTGAATATATCATTCCATTCTCTCATGGCCTGAAAAGTTTCGTTGAGAATTCTGTTGATAACCTTATTGGGATTCCTTTGTATGTGACTTGTCACTTTTGATGCTTTATAAAGTATCCTCATGCTTCTTATTCATTTTTTAACTTACGTGGGGTATTTTAGGCCTCATGGATCTAAATGTCCATTTCTCTTCCCAGTTTTGGAAAGTTTTCAGCCATTATTGCTTTAATTATACTTTCTGTTCCCTTCTCTTTCTCTTCTCCTCCTTGGATTTCCTTAATGGAGATATATATATATATATATAATTTTATGTTTTATAAGTCCCATAGGCATTGTTCACTCTTTCTTTTTCCATTTGCTCCTCCAAATAATTTTAAATATCCTTTCTTCTAGGCTTCTGATTCTTCTGTATGATTGATGTGTTGTTGAAGCTCTCTATTAAGCTCTTTATTTCAGTCAATGTATTTTAGAGCTCTTGGATTTCTGTTTTTTTATGGTTTTTATTTCTTGTTGGACTTCTCATTTTGTTCATGCATTATTTGTTTTGTCTATCTGTATGTTCTTGTATTGGCTAAACTTCTTTAAGAGGATTCTAAATTATTTGACAGTTCATAGATCTTTATTTATGGTCAATTATTGGATATGTATTAGTTTTGTTAGGTGGTATTATATTTACCTGATTTTTCATGATCCTTGATTCCTTACCTTGGTATCAGTGTATTTGATAAGTGGTCTTCTCTTCCAAGCTTTACAAATTTACTTTGGCAGAGATGGTTTTTCACCAGTCTGCTCATTGGAGTTCTTGACACATCAGTTGGTATTGTCCTTGGGCAGGTGGGTCTGTTTTTGGGTGAGGCCACTGCCCAAACTGTGAAGTTAGTGGAAGAGTGTCATGGGATGAGTACAGTGGGATAGGACTAATAGCTCAGTTCTCTGTCCAAGCATGACTGTAGCATGGGCTCCACAGTTACCTAGGTTTTCTGGTCAAGCTTTCTAGATGGTTGGGACTGGGCACTGTGTTCAGTAGTAGACAGGGCTATGAATTAGCTTCTCTGCCATGATGGAACAGCAGAATTGGCCCCAAAGTCTGCAAGGCTGTGCTCTGAACTGCTGGCTAGACAGGCCTACCAGTTTCCATTCTGCAGACAGGGAAAGTCACAGGCTAATCTCTCCTTTCAGGTGCCACTATAAACAGGGCTATAGGATGTGCTACACAGTTCCCCATGCTCTCCAGCTATGTTGTCTAGTTGGACCAGCTGAAAGCTATATTCGGCAGTGGCAGGGCTACAGATTAGTTTCCCTGTCCTATAGAGGCTCCTCTACAGGCTCCAAGGCCACTAAATCTGGTTTGGAGATCAAATTAGGCAGAACTGTGCACCAATTTTTCTGGCCTGATGGGTAATGTCTTAGCTTTGCAGATGTGTAGGACCATGAGTGGGAGCTCTAATTAGGTTTCCTGGTCAGGTTGGGCTGGAGGCTGTGTTCGGCTTTGGGCAGGGCTTCAGACCAGGCCCTGGGACAGCAAACAAGGCTATTTGTTAGGGGATAAAATCAGACAGAACTAAATGCTAACCTCCCTGGAAAATAGAGGCTCTTTCTGGATCTGTGGATGCAGTGCTCCTAGTCAGGATCTTTGCTCAAGTGCCACTATAATCAGAACAGCAGGGCAGGCTACTGAGATTCCTGGGATCTCTGGTTAGGTTTCCTTGGAGGCAGAGTTGGACATTATTCAGCAGTAGAAGGGCACAGATTAGTGTCCCTTCCAGGAAAGGTGGGGAGAGACACACAGAATAGGCCTCAAAGCTGGCAAGACTTTTTTGGAAAACTAATCAGGCAGAATTGTGCACTACTCTCTGGCCAATTCGAGTTGCATGCTTGGCTCTCTGTTGCTGGTGCTCAGGATAGGCTTTCTAGTTGAAAGAGCCTGCGAGTTATTCTAATAGTATTCTAATTAGTAAAGCTACCTGGGTGAAGTGGCAGAACTAGCTTCCAGGCCAGGAACACTCTTTTTGGGGGTGGTCTTTATTCAAGTGGAATCATGCCCTATATTCCCTGGCCCAACACAGTCACTGGGTTTGCTCTAAAGACAGTCAGCACTGCTTGCCAGGCTCTCTGCTCAAGTGCTGCTAAGAAGCTTTCCAGACCCAGCCCACACTCAGCAATGGGTGAGGTTATGAAATAGCTCCCTTCCTTAGCAGAGGGGCAGACTAGGTTTCAGGTTCAGTCAAGATCTTTGATTTCTGAAGTTAAACCTACATCATGCTGAATTCCTTGGTCAAACTGTTGTCTTGGCTCTGCAGTTGAGGAAAATTTTGGTTGGGACTTTATTGTGAATACCACAGATAGGAATTTGGTCTACCAAGATCTGAGAGCTGTTTGCTCTAAGTCTCTCCCTTTCTCTGTCATAATCCAATTCCTAGTGATCAAACCCTGCAGATTCCCCTATGATCCCCATGAGGTGAGACCACAGTGGACCTACTCAGAAGTAGGATTACAATGCTGGGGAAGCTGGATGCCACACTGGGCTCTTTTTCCCACTGAGACCTCTCCATGTGGTGATGTCTTGGTCTGACAGAGGAGCAGTCAGGTTACACCTACTGTTCTTATCTTTTAACACTGTCCATCTGGGTGTCTGTGGTGCAGGGAGGAAGCTTCAACTTCACCTGTATTCTAAGATTTTAACAGTGATGTCTTTTCCATGAATAGTTCTTGTTCTTGTGAAGGGGAGTGAAGTTGGGAATGACCTATGTTACCATCTTGGTGATGTCACTCCTCTCTACTGCTTTAATTTTGTTATGAGCCATTGAAAAGTATCATGTTCATTTTGGGCAATTAATTTTCCTGAGAGTAGGAGTCATAATTATAAAATTTGGATGTCTTTGATATTTTGCAATAAAGGTGACATTTTTAAAGAAGCTTAAAGTAATTGTTAAGAACAAATATGTGTTTATTAAATAAAAGGTTCACTGAAACATAGATTATAACTTTTTACAGAACTATTCCCTCTTTTATAGTTTTATTTCAAAGTTTAATTTGATAACCAATTAATTTTTAATTTCCCTGTTGATTAGTTCTTGATCAAATCCATCTTGACCAATCTTTAAGTCCCTTAGACAGTTCATTTCATTTATCTAGGCCACATTTTGCCCATTAGTTGAAAAAAGCAGAAGGATTACATTAGTGATTTAAAACTGGGTTCCCCCAAACCTCAAAATTCAAAAGAAATTCAGTGTTTCACCAACATCTTATTTGCATTTTAAATGAAATTGAACTATATCAATTAACACTTTAATAAGCTAATAGACCAATGGGAGACTGACTACATACTCATATTAACCTACTGGTTAGACCTCAAAATGAGACTACCAAATCCCAGTGCATATATTTGAAGATCTTATAAATGTGTCCTTGATTTTAGAGGTAAGGGTTTGGAATTTGTTTTCTTTTTAAAAGCCAAACCTGCAAATCTGCTTAGTGCAAATTGTACAAGCCAGTACTGTGTTGTAAGCACATATGCAATACACTTGTGTGACTTCTAAGAAAGTGTATATGCTATATTTTTGCTTTCATCAAACTGACATATACAGTTGCAAAATAGTATGTAATCAGATGATATACAATATAGTAGTTGTAATAGTAAAATCGAAACATTCTTATCTAACTTTCAACTGATGAAAAAGTAATTATCAACCATTTGATACGTAGGGATTCTGCTATTAAAAAGACAGAGGAAAGCAGGGAAAATGGCAAAATAGGTGGATCCTGAGCACACCTTGTCCCATGGACACACTGAGGCACAACTGTATGTATTGCACCTAACTCTGAAAATGACTTGAAGATTAGCAGAACAGATCTTCCACAGCTAGTCATAAAGAAAAGGTCATACATATAGACAGGAAGTGAAATGGTGGGAAGAGATATTCTATGCAAATGAAAGCAAAAACAACAAACCAGAGTTGCAATTACTACATCAGACAAAATAGACTTTAAAACAAAGACAGTAGCAAGAATAAAAAGAAGGGCATTATCTTATGATAAAAGGGATCAATCTAACAAGAAGACATAATAATTGTAAATATCTATGGACTCAACATAGAGACATTCAAATACATAAGGCAAATATTAACAAACATAAAGGGAGATATTTACAGTAATGCAATAATAGTAGGGAACTTTAACACTCAATTTGCATCAATAGATTGTCAGACAGAAAATCAATAAGAAACAGTGGCTAGGTAGATGTAATCTATTAGGCTAGGTAGATGTAATCTATATATCTGTTAAGTCTATCTAATAATAGTAGAATACACATTCTTTTCAAGTGCATGTGGAACATTCTTCAAGAGAGATCACATGTTAGTCTATACAAAAAGTCTCAGGAAATTTAAGAAAACTGAAATTATATTAGGTATCTTTTCTGAGCACAAAGACCTGAAACTAGAAATCAATTACAAGGAAAAAAATGTAAAAAACATAAACACATGGAGGTTAAACTTGCTACCTTAAGACCAGTGAGTCAACAAAGAAATCCAAGAGGAAAAAAAAAAAAAAATACATGGAGACAAATGAAAATGCAAACACAATGGTCAAAATCATTGGAACACAACAAAAGCAGTTCCAAGAGGAAGTTTATAGAAATACAGGCCTAGCTCAAGAAGCAAGAAAAATTTCCAACAATTTAACCCTACACCCAAAGGAACCAAAAAAAAGAAAAAAAAAAGTTAGGAGAAGGGAAGAAATAATAAATATCAGAGCAGAAATAAATGAAATGGAGACCAAAATTAAAAAAAAAAAGAAAAGATCAATGAAGCTAAAAGCTGGCTCTTTGAAAAGATGAACAAAACATACAAAGCTTTAGACTAATTGAGAAAAAGAGATGACTTAAATAAAATTAGAAATGCATGAGGAGAAATAAAAACCACACCACAGAAATACTAAGAATTCTAAGATGATACTATAGAAAATTGTATCAGAAAATTGAACAATCTAAAAGAAACAGATACATCCCTAGAAACATATAATCTTTAAAACTAAATTAGAAAGAAATTATAAAATTTGAATAGACTGGTAATAAAAGTGAATAATTAAAAATAAAAATAAAAATAATAAAAACAACTCTCAACAAGAGCCCAGGCCAGATGGCTTCACTGAGAATTCTACTGAAAAGAATTCTACTAATCTTTATAGAAGATTTAATACTTTTTTTCTCAAACTAATAATAAAAAAAAAATAGGTCAGCATTACCCTGATACCAAAACCAGACAAAAGACACTATTTAAAAAAAACAAAATCAAACAAAAAACTACAGGCTAATATTTCTGATGCACACAGATGTAAAAATCCTGAACAAAACATTAGCAAGTTAAATCCAACAATATATTGAAAGAATCATGTACCACAATCAAATGAAATTTATTCTAGGGATACAATGATGGCTCAATATTTGCAAATAAATCAAATTAATATATCACATTAACAAGAAGGATAAAAACCATACAACCATCTTGATAAATTCAGAAAAAGCACTTGATAAAATACAACATCCATTCATCATAAAAACTCTCAACAAAGTGAGTTTAGAGGGAGCACACCTCAACATAAGAAAGACCATTTAACTCACAGCTAAACATCATATTCAGGAATAAGAGAAGGATCACTACCATCACTACTTTTATTCATAGTACTGGAAAGTCCTAGCCACAGCAATCAGATAAGAAAAAGAAAAAAAAAACATATCCAAATTGGGGAGAAATAAGTAAAACTGTCACTATTTGCAGATGACATAATAAAAAACTAAAGGATCCACCAAAAAGCTATTAGAATAAATACTATAAAGCTGCAGGATACAAAATTAATACACAGAAATCTATTGTATTCCTATACACTAATAACAAAGTAGCAGACAGAGAAATTAAGGAAACAATCCTATTTATAATTGCATCAGATAGAATAAAATGTCTAGGAATAAATTTAATCAAGTAGATGAAAGACCTATACTTTGAAAACTATAAGATATTGATGAAAGAAATTGAAGATGACACAAATGGAAGGAGATATGTACTTATAGGTTAGCTGAAATAATATTGTTAAAATGTTCAGACTACCCAAAGCAATCTACAGATTCAGTGCAATCCCTATCAAACTACCAAGGATATTTTTCAGAGAACTAGTGCAGATAATAATAATAATAATAATAAAAATGTATAGAACCACAAAAGGCCCTGATTTGCCAAAACAGTCTTGAAAAAGAACAAAATTGGAGATATCACAATCCCAGATTTCTAGATATATTACAAAGATAAAATAATCAAAAGAGTATGTAATGACACAAAAAGAGACATATAGATCAATGGATCAGAATAGTGAGCCCCAAAATAAACCTATGTTTATATGGTCAACTAATCAGTGACAAAGAAGCAAGAATATACAATGGGGGAAAGACCACCTCTTCAATAAATAGTATTGGGAAAACCTGATAGCTACATGCAAAAGAATACATTGAGGTGTGCTCCCTCTAAACCCACTTTGTTGAGAGTTTTTATGATGAATGGATGTTGTATTTTATCAAGTGCTTTTTCTGAATGTGTGCTTACACCACACACAAAAATAAACTCAAAATGGATTCAAGACCCAATTGTGAAACCTGAAACCATAAAATTCCTAAAAGAAAACAGGCAGTAGTCCCTTGGCCATCATCAACCTTAGCAACATATTTATGGATATGTCTCTTCAGGCAAGAAAAACAAAGGAAAAATAAACTCTTGGGATTATACCAAACTAAAAAGCTTTTGCACAGCAAAGGAAACCATCAACAAAATGTGAAGGCAACCTACTGAAGGGAGAAGATTTTTGCAAATGATATATCTGGTAAAGGGTTAATATCAAAAATCTATAAAGAACTTACACAACACCAAAATACAAATAACCTGATTAAATGATGGGCAGAAGACCAGAATAGACATTTGTCCAAACAAGACATATAGATGTCCAACAGACACATGAAAAATGCTCAACATCACCAATCATCAGGAAAATGCAAATCAAAATTACAATGGGATATCACCAATCAGAATGGTTAGTATCAAAAGGACAAATATAACAAGGGGGTCAGCAGGAATGTGGAGAAAAGGAAACCCTTATGCACTGTTGGTGGGGATGTAAATTGGTGTAACAACTGTGGAAAGCAGTATGGAAGTTTCTAAAAAAATAAAAATAGAAATATTATATAATGCAGTCATTCCACTACTGGGTATATACCCAAGGAAAATGAAAACACCAATTTGGAGGGATATATCCACCCCTATGTTTATTGCAGTATCATTTACAACAGCTAAGTAATGGAAGTAACTCAGATGTTCATCTATAGATAGGTAGATAAAGAAGGTGTGGTATATATACACAATGGAATATTACTTAGTCATATAAAAGAATGAGATCATGCCATTTTCAACAACATGAATGGATCTACAGGGTATTATGCTAAATGAAACAAGTCAGACAGAGAAAGACAAATACCATATGATTTCACTTAAATAGGGAATTGAAAAAACAAAAACAAAAACAAAAGAACAGATACAGACTCATAACTATAGAGAACAAACTTGTGGTTGCCAGAGGGGAGGGAGTGAGGGATGGGTGAGATAGCTGAGAGGGATTAAGAAGTAAAAGCTTCCAGTTATACAATAAGTCATGGAGATGAAAAGTACAGCATAGGAAATATAGTCAATAATATAATATTTTATGGTGACAGCTACTACATTTATCTTTACTAGCATAAGTAATGTATAGAATTGTCAAATCACTATCTTATAACCTGAAATTAATATAACTTTGCATGTCAAATATACTTTAATAATAATAAAAGTTTGGAAGGAGGAGGGAAATAGGTTTGGCCATATTATGTCTAGAAAAGAGTCAAGATTTGAAAAAATAAAGTGGAATATAATTTTCAAAAAAGAAAGCAAGCTTACTATATTTTTTATCAAACTTCCAAATTAATTGAATTGAAATGCATTTTTGAAATTTCATAGAGATTTGTAAGGACAAAAACAAGAAAGATATAAAAAGATAAGGAGATAAAGCAATGGATAAAGGGGTAGAATATGAGAGGGAGAGAAGCTATTAGTATTTGCAACTCTTTATATTATTTTTTCTGCACAATGCAGCTAAAGAAAATACAAAAGTCAGTTGCTGAGGCTAGAATAACACTACAAATGATAGCCATACATTATGTTTCAATTTGGAATATTGCTGACTAAAAAATAGGTTCACCTCTCCTAGTCTGTGGAATTTTTAAGAAAGTTATGTATGCAAGTAATATTTGCTGAGTAGGATTTAAAAACCTGGAAAAACGTAATACTAACTAACTTTAGAGTACTTTTGAAAGAAAAAACTAAATTAAATGAAATTATAAGCCAAAGCACTTAACAGGTTTTTTTTTTTTTTTATTCCTATGATCTGGAAACTTTGGGGCAGTCTGTAAATTGAATTTTCAACATGGAAAGGGATGAGAGCTGATTTCACACACTCAAGGAACAAGCTCCATTTTGTCTTGACCAAGTGTATTTATAGCTTATAGTGGAAAGTAAAATAAAATTGGTGGGACCAACTCTTAGTTCTAAGATTGCTATCTCAACCCACTAGTCTAACAGGATCTAACCAATATCTCAGATTCTAAACAATTAGGTTTGTAACTTTTCCTCCTTAACCGGGGCTAGTAAGAATGGAAGGTGGACTTCAAAACAATGAAATTTGGACAGAACTACCCTCTTCACCCAAACACATGACCATAATTTCCAACTTTTGAATGTATCAAAGAAGCTTCACTTTTCTTACTGATTTTTTAAAACGTGATTTTTACTTAAACTATTCATTTATAGTCAAAAGTCAAAGTGTCAAAGTGCTAATAAAAACAAAACAGCATCTACTTCCTTACTTCTTTTCACAAGAAATTATCTTCATAAAATATCATTTTCTTTTTTTTTTTAAGATTTATTTATTTAAGAAAGAGAGAGGGAGTATGGGGGAGAGGCAGAGGGAGAAAATCTTTAAGCAGATTCCCCGTTAAGCACAGAGCTTGACAAAGGGGCTCCATCTCACTACCCATCAGATCATGACCTGAGCCAAAACCTGAGTTGGAGGCTTAACCAACCGAGCCACACAGGAGCCCCAGAAAATATCATTTTCAATTCTATTATCTGTTTAACATGGTGTTCACTTCCATTCTTCTAAGTGCCTGCTGACACTTATAAGTTTTAGATATTATCTATTGACTTTTTCATGGAAAGAATGGAAGTTTAGCCCACTTGTACCATGGCTCCGATTTCATATGTCCCCATTATAAAAAATATAGAACAGATGTAATATTGGGTTAACTCAATATTCAGTGTTTACAGTCTCATATCTATGTAAATGCCATTTTCAGCTGAGCTATAATGTATTTCATAATTAAACTTGCTATCTACAGCTTATTTTTCTACCTCCAGTTAGAATTGTCTTTAAAAAAAAATACTTGCTTAGTTTGTCTGTATTTATTGTTAATTTGCTCCTAAACTCTTAGATCATAAATCTCAAAATAGGAGAGTCAGCTTTATTTTTGTCTTGGTTCCATGTGTCTTAGAAATGCTAATTTCTCCAGTCATAACTATACTTATTGGTCTCTGGTCTGGCCTGGGAATTTCCTCTTATCTCTTTATCAGATCTTCTGTTACTTGCTTTCTACATTCTTGGACTATTTTTCCATTTTAATGAAACAGTTTCTTCGGTTTCTTCTTAAATATATATATATATATATGACATATATATATATATGTCAAAGAGGGACATTTTGCCATATCCCAATATCTTCACTGCCTGATTATATTTAATTAGTGTTTGCCTTAATATGGAATTCTATCTTGAAAATCATTTTTACTCAGAATTGCTAAGGCATTGCCCTGTTTCTAATCTTTCTCATGAGCACCTAGTGAAGTCCAAGCAGAAGAATTAGTGAGCTCATACTCTCATTGTGTTTGAGGTCCTTGGTGTTCCCAACTTTCATGCTAGCCACTATTTGGCTATTAGCAATTTATTACATTTTTGTTTCTGATTTCTTCTTTCAGTGTGTGTGGTGGCCAAGTCTTCCTCCCCTTACCATGCAGGAACCAGAGTTCACATCCTGTCTCACCTTGAAGATTCCCGTCATTCCCTAGATTTTGGATTACTTGGTGAACTGAAATATCTGTTCTCTGATGGGTTCACAAAAAATTATAATTTTTGGAATTACTTGGGATGCCTAAGTGGCTCAGTTGGTTGAGCATCTGCCTTTGGCTCAGGTCATGATCCCAAGGTCCTGGGATTGAGTCCCGCGTGAGGCTCCTTGCTCAGCGGGAATCCTGCTTCTCTCTCTGCCTGCTGTCCCCCCTGCTTGTGCTCTCCCTCTCTCTCTCTGACAAATAAATAAATAAAATCTTTAAAAATTTTTTTTTTTCTTATTGTTAGACTGGACGACATGCTCTCTCCAGATTTCTTTAGGCAGAATCCAGAAGCTCATATTTTAGTTTTTTTGAAAATTATATTTTGACAGAACTAATAAAATGAATTCTTATTAGAAAAATATAACTTTTTGATTCAACTTACAGACCATACTGGTGTGTATGTGTTCATTTTAAAAATAAAAATGGATGGAATGGTTGATGCATTATCTGAATACTTAGAATATTAGGTGATGGGATGCCTGGGTGGCTCAGTCAGTTATGCATCTGCCTTCAGCTCAGGTCATTATTTCGGGGTCCTGGAGTGTCAGGCTCCCTTTTCAGTGGGGAGTCTGCTTCTCCCTCTCCCTCTGTGCTTGCTCACTTGCTCACAGAAAGAAAGAAAGAAAGAAAGAAAGAAAGAAAGAAAGAAAGAAAGAAAG